>NC_083764.1:61566650-61819150 GCF_963514075.1 Conger conger | reverse complement strand
GACATTTCATACTGTAGACCTTGAGGATGTTCCTGTGATAGATCTTTTTTTGGGGTTTTCATCGTTTACAGTGCCTGTTTTTTGTAACTGTGGGGTTCAACAGGATGAGCCCCCCAACAGTCCAAACACTTATTCAATTAGAAAGAGGCTGTGAAATTTCATGGCTCCGGTGCTCCTTCACCATAGCTTTCATTTTTCTGTTTGGCTTCAGGTCAGTTTTTTCCAGAGGCTTTTTGTTAAATGGATCTTCCTGTTTCCTGTGGAAGGAGAGAGAGGTAAAACTACAGCACTAAATAATTTTGTCAAGAATACACTTAATACACATAAACTTAAATACTGTATCAAGGTGCAATACTGGTGACTTACTTTATCAGTTCCTTTTCTATGCATTTCCTTTCATAGACATCTCCGTATTTGGTTGACACTGGATCAATAAACATCTTTCCTGAGAGCTGGCAAATTAAATGACGAGGAATTTGGACTTTGTTCAAAGATTCAGCCACCAATTTCTGTAAGGAAAATAAACATTAATTGTAATTCCGGTTCTACTAGATACGAGTAATAATCAGAACTTTCACATTGTGTTGAAGAGCTACCCTTCGCCATCCTGTCATGTTTGTGGATTAGTCATGTTCCCCAGTCAATTTTGACCTGGTATAGTTTAACCACCGCCTATTTACCATAAGCAATATTTCAGCCTCCAGTTGTATTTTACCTCACCACCCAGTCAGCCATCTAAAATAATGAAATTGAAAAAAAATGTTGTAAAGTCCATACACACGTCACTTACATGATACGCCCTTGTTTTCAAAACAAGTTTTGCAGAAACTCATTGATTACACAGTCCTTGCCATGATTATATTTGACCCAAACATAACAGGAGAGGTAAATGTGCTTTTGGCTTGCGATAACACAGCTTACAGCTTTTTAACGTCACAAGGTTCGGGATACTATACGTCACGCTAACCTTCTCCATGTCTTCCAACGATGTACCTGCTGCTTCTACAGTGGTCTTTTCAGCTTGTTTCACATAAGCCTGTTGATTGGACCGGAACTCCTCAGCTACGACACTGTGAGAGATACAAGAATGGATTTAAGGAGTAGGTTCACCGTGAGTGCTGTAATGGGCCCTCTGGCCTTCAATTCCTCAAATGCTATTTTACATTTTTTGATTAAAAAAAACAATATACAAAAACACAAAAATAAAAGGCTTACTTAGTTGAAAATAAAATTCTGTAAATGATGCATGCAAGAGAACAAGAGACAACTCAATAATTGGGATTTGAGCCTGTTCATTAGACTAGTAATTGTGATTGTTTCTTTAAGGGTCTAAACCCAGCATGTTAAATACAAAGGGTACAAAAACTAGGTCTGAGTGTTCTGCTCAGGAAACCCAAATGCAGATCAGGAGAAATGGTTGTTTATTCAGGCCACAATCAAAAGGCAGATAATCAGAGACAAAATCAAGATGCCAAAGAATGGTTGTAAAATAGTCCAGGGTTGAAAATCCAGAATATCAAAAATGTGTGGTACAAACAAGGGCAAGGCAGGTGCGTAGTCAAAGAAAAAAATAAGAAAGTCCAAAAACCAAAAATCTATCAGGCAGACAAAACAGAAGGGATAAGGCAAACTCGTAATTAGGCAAAGGGTGTCTCGGGAATCTCAAATAAACAGGCTTACAAGAAATCGGCTCTGAATATAGATCAACTTTTTGACAAAGAATACAACCGAGACCAGGGTTTAAATACACAGAGGGCGACAATTATACATCAGGTGGGAAATATGAACAGGGCGGCCTGTAGCGTAGTGGTTAAGGTAAATGACTGGGACCTGCAAGGTCGGTGGTTCGATCCCCAGTGTGGCCACAATAAGATCCGTGCAGTCGTTGGGCCCTTGAACAAGGCCCTTAACCCTGCTCCAGGGGAGGATCGTCTCCTGCTTAGTCTAGTCAACTGTGTCGCCATGTATAAGAGCGTCTGCCAAATGCCAATAATGTAATGTAGGTAGACAACGCGGCTGCCTAAATCAAGGCCAGCCTGCCATGGAGAACAGAACACAGCAGATGGCGAGAACAAACAGACAGGGGTCACACGGAAATAGGGGTAGCCCAAGCCCAAGGACATTTCCTGCGTTTCCAGAGAAAGGAAACAACCCTCCAGCTAACGTCCACCTAGCTCGGTGAACAAGGCAGGTACTGACGAAAGACATACAGCCTCAAAACCTCTCAACTTTAGCTCGAGCTAAAAAGAGGTTCCTGCGTTTGAAAAGGAATGCAGTCCTGCGGCTTTTGCGAATGACAGAACATGAATTACAGGAAGTGACACTAAAAAGCCCAGAGTCGAGGGAAGACAGGCCTTAATTAGAGCAGATGCACCTGCAATACCCGTAAAATAACGGAGCCGGCTAAAACCATGACAGTCGGAAGTCAGGAAACAGACCGTGATTCAGGCTGAGAGGCTGATACATACACCTGAGTAGTTTACCTGTCCAAAGGATCATCCGGCTCAGCTGCGATCAAGAGTCCAAACACTGAATCCAGAATCTCTTTCATTGTTACGTTTGCAGAGTAGTTCCGATCAAATATATTGTGACAGATACGTCCGATACTGTTCACATTGCAGTGGTGGATCTACAGTATTTTTACCTTAAGGAAATTACTTGCATTTGCAGGTGGAACACATGGAAAATATTTTATTATTGGTTAATTCATGGATAGCTAAAATGTTGTCAGAAAATTGTAACATGACTGAGTCAGTCTCTGGGGAAGGATACAGGAGTGAGGAAACGCACTTGAGGGGGTTTGAGGGGGTAATCTGCCCCAAATTGGCAGTAGAGCTCAAAATTTCCTTTTTCATATGGTGTATCAGGAGGCCCCGACATCAGAATCTTCCAGAAACCTGAAAGGGAAATGAGAACTTCTGATGTACAACTTCTGAGTTGGCAAGGTGATATTGTGGAATATCAATGTGTGTGCGTGCGTGCATGTGTGTGAAATGAAATGAAAGAAACTAATAGGGTTCCAATAAAACAATTATCTGCACCAACAGTATACAGTAAAAATAACTGTTTATGGTCAAATGTACAGGATTTGACTGTTCTTTCAACAGTTGGGTTTTTCCATTAATTCATGAATTCATTATCCTAACCCGCTTATCATGAACAGGGTTGCAGGGGGGCTGGAGCCTATCCCAGCATACATTGGGCGAAAGGCAGGAATACACCCTGGACAGGTCGCCAGTCCATCGCAGGGCACACACACCATTCACTCACACACTCACACCCACAGGCAATTTAGACTCTCCAATCAGCCTATCCTGCATGTCTTTGGACTGTGGGAGGAAACCGGAGTACCCGGAGGAAACCCACACAGACACAGGGAGAACATGTAAACTCCACACAGAGAGGCCCCGGCCGACTGGGATTCGAACCCAGGACCTCCTTGCTGTGAGGCGGCAGTGCTACCCACTGCACAATCTGTGCCACCCTGGTTTACGTGTACGTGTGCATTGTAGTTTTTCCATTGCCACGGTTAGTGCTTTCTGGCAGCCATTTTCACGCTTTTGGCTTGCGTCTCATTGAAGCTCATGCTGAGAAACAGCAGCACAGTGAAAGTCTGCTTTTCATGACCGCTCAGTGATTGCACAAAATTGTGATGTCAGGTGTTCAATTACTTTTTAAATTTAGTTTTTATTTCATTTCAATAAATGGGGGAAAGGTGTATATAGTTACACAAAACACATAACTGCATACCAGTCCGGCCCAGCGTATGAGTGTTGGGCTTCTGGTGATTTTCAGACAAAGGGAGGGCTGGGGTGGCATTGGGATTGGGCAGTGGACACTCATACCTACGGGTAATTTAGACTCTGCAATCAGCCTAACCTGCATGTCTTTGGACTTTGGGAGGAAACCGGAGTACCCGGAGGAAACCCACGCAGACACGGGGAGAACATGCAAACTCCGCACAGAGAGGCCCCGGCCGACGGGGATTTGAAGCCAGGACCTCCGTGCTGTGAGGCGGCAGTGCTACCCACTGCACCATCCGTGCCGCCACCAGTTGGGTTTTTCCTTTCATTAAATATCAATTTTTATGGGATATTTTCATGAACAACGACCACACCTTTTCTACTTCTGCGTGTCACTCGTTTGGAATATGATGTGAAGAGCAGTGTATGAGTATGTCGAAGTTGCTGATTTACTCATTTTGTTTGATCCCAACCACAGGCAGGAAGGCAAAGACACAAAAGAGAAGAATTTGAAAATATTGTTACCTTCCAATATCATGGAATTAGGGTGAGGTTTTAAGCCGAAAAAAGTCAGCTAACCCTGAGTCTGCCTGAGAAACAAGGTTGGGGACCCCTGGCTTACAGTTGCCCAACCCTGTTCATGGAGATCTTGATCTAGAACAGCTAGGCCTTGATGAGCTGCTAAATATTACAAAATAAGGGTGTGTCAAATTTGGGCTGAAATGAAAATGTTGAGGATGACAGATCTCTAGGAATAGTGCTGGGCAGGTGTGTAAATTGTTTGCCAGTGGTTAGCGTAGCTTAGTTACTCACTGAAGTCGGTCTCAGAGGGAAACACTGTGCAGTACGGATGGGGATCCACGTGCAGACTCCTCAGCTCATCCAGAATTCGTCTCTCCCTGCTCATCATTTTGGTTTGCTTGGGTGCATTATGCAAAGCACTGCACAATAAGACAATATTGCAGTAATTATTATTAGGTATGTATTAGACACAGTGGCCCACATGTATCAATATTTTCTGAAATCCGTGCACAAATGTCTGTGTGAACATTTTTTCACAATTAAAAATGGTTTAAACTGTATAAACTTGTCAATAAAGACTTAATAGTGCATGTTTTTGTTATTTAAATATCTTGGTACGTACTGGTGTTCATGATCATTATATCGTAACAAGTGTGCCAGGACCTATAGAATGTTTCATATTTTAAAAATAATAAAGAGCCGCCATATTTAAAAATGCATGGGATCTATTCTGACAAGGCAGTACCATGTAAGTCCTACAGAGGGAAGCAGGGTGAAACTGATGTAGGTTTAGATACCATGCATTTTAAAATATAGCGGGTGGTCTTTATTTCTTGTTAAATATGAAAAGGTCTACAGGTCCTGGAGCATACACATCATCGTGAACACCAGTACGTACCAAGCTATTTAAATAACAAGACAGTGCACACACAAACCCGCCCCAATACGCTTACAAGACATTTTCTTTGCAAACTTTTGAATGCAATTCACGAATGATTACCTGTCCATGAGTAATACATAGTATATATGGAAAACGGGTTTAAACACGCACTATGCAACAGGTAAAAAGAAAATGGTTTCACATTTGGCACTTTCCTTCCCACAGTGATGTCTGCAAGGCAGCCGTTTCAGCTCCGTCAACCATTAAATTATGTGTACATATTAGAACTTCTCTGGCAACTTTTCTTTAATGTATTTTTATTAAATGTATCTGTATTTATGTTACCGAGCTAGCTAGTTTGCAAAAACCTGTTGTGATTATTTTGGGCTGAAGGAACGCATTGGCACATCATAGGAGACGTCGTTATCTGGAATCTCACCGTTGGGTGACAGCAATAGCCTATAGCTACGTTTTCCCTGTCCTTGCAGAGAGCCAGAAGAAGGTGTCACAAGCGTCAAACCAAGTGATTATGTGGCCATGCTTCAAATATTCAAATAACGCTGTAAATGTAATGTAAAACGATAACAACGAAGTCTAATGCTGCATTCACGTCATATTAGAATGAACAAATTAGCTAATTCCGACTGGAAAAAACAGTTCACATCAACCTCTGACATTAAACGCGAGGCAAAAAACAAAACTCGTAAACAAATCAGCCACATGTCATGCCACTTCTATAGCCTACCATGATGTTTGCAGGTGTAGCTTGAACTTGAACTCGCCATTATAGTTCGTGGTTTCGTAAGCGTAGTAGGCTACGCCATGCCCCATACGTGTTTTATGGAATTTATATTAAACTCCACTTAAGCATTAATTAATCAGGATTACCGGAATGAAACATCACCCAATTTGATGTTGAATCCTGTTGCATTTTTATATTATATGAATAATTATAACCAATCGGCATATTAAAATAATTTAGCCACCATAAATAAAATGCTGCTGTCTTTGGTTGGCTCCTTGCCAACCAAGTTTTTAGGTAAAAAGTAGTCAATTGCTTACAGTAATATGTTACTTTTGTTTTTATTATTAAATACAAAATTGTCTCTGCAAAATTAAATCTTTTGGAAAAAGAATATTTGGAAAGTCCGAAAACTTTGATGAATCCCACATTATTTATGGTGAATTTCGTTCGGCTCACGTTTGATAAATGAGGCCCAATGACTAAAAGGAAATGCATTTATATCAGATAATTACATATTACATTTTAGGAAAACAGACAAGGAAGGGTGAAGTGCTGGTGGCCTCTGCTGGCTGGAAGGTGAACCCTGGTCAACCCTGACAGTTCTAGTCGAATGTAGGCAGCTTAATACCGTACTTACGTCTGAATGGAAAGGGAGCAGTGTGAAATTAACCAGGATGTATGCCACAATACATGTTATTCTTATCTCTTATCTCTGTATTCTGTATCTTACAGTACTTACATTAGTGGCAACGTCACTTTGTCATTGACCTCTTTAGGGAGTAAAACCTCCGGTTCCTTGTCATAGCCCTTTCCTTGCAAAATGCCAGACAAATCAGCCTGTTAAGAACAAAATACAATATGAATATATTGTCATAATACAAATCATTTTATGGAGTCAAACTTTTCTCAATGTACACCAGGAATAGAGTGCAACATTAGGAGGCTTTTTATTTATTTATTATAATTTCTGTTTTGCTTGCAAGAGACCCTAAATACTAAAATAGAAAAAAAAAAAGATTTCAGCAATGACAAAATAAGTTTCTTACCAGTCCTTTGATAGAGGATGCCACATGTTTTTTCTTCAGTTTCCTTCCTTTCAAAGACAGGACAGTTTCCATTTCAAAGAGTTTTAATGCCTCTTTACCCATCTCTGGTTTGAAACAGCAACCTCCTGTAAAAAGAAAAATTGATTACTTCATAATGTTTCCCACATCAGACATTTTGCAAGCCTGATATAATACTTTTTCCTATAGATTATATTGTAATTTCTCCTGTACAATAGCCCTTAAACATAGATGTAAACTCACAATAATGACACAATAAATGTTTGTGTTATGTTCCTGGATTCCGTCTGTCTGATTATATTGCCTGGTTAATTATGTCCGTTTCTTGTCTGATATTATGATCATTGATTATTGCCTATCCCTTTTGTACCTCTGCTTTAGTGTTTATTGTCAGTTTTGATTTATTTTGTGTATTTAGTTATTTTCCGTATTTACATTACTTCTGTTCATGTCTGATTTCATTACATTCATAGGTTCACTGTCTGGTCATTGCATCCTTCCGTTTCTACCTGAACACTCCCCGTCCTATGAGTAACATGACTTTGGCTATTTTCATGACTCTGGTTTAACACTTCCTTCTCACCTCACTTTCTGATTTCCAGCTGCAGTCTATCTGCGTGTAGATAATTAGTACCAATTAACTCTAACACTGTTTGTCTCTTGAGTTTAGCTAACACATTCATGTTGTATATATTGACTAGCATTAACCACGCTTTTTGGGTTGGGTAATTATTTATTCTTACACGTAAAATAACAATATTAACGATTCCCAATTCTGCGCTTTCCTGTAACTCCGCCTCTTTCAGTATTGCTGTGCCTTGCTGCTATTCTGGAGCTCTCTTGCTCATTACCTTGTTACCCTATCCTGTTTTTACAAATCTATCCTCACAGTCCGCCAGCTAACCCCAGGTCATGTTGTGTGCATGCAGTTTCATTTTACTCTATGTCTGGTCTTGCGTTTACCCCGCATTATGTTACCTGATTCCCTCGTGCAGTTCCCCTATGTCAGGTCTGCCCAATCCAGTTCCTGGAGATCTAACATCCTCTATGTTTTCACTTCAACCCTAATGTGACACACCTGATCCTACCAATTCAACTCTCATCTTCCTTTGATTCTCTGTGTCCCCTCACCACCAAACTAGCTCGGGCCTCCCCCCCCAGTCCTTGGCTTTCTGATGCTCTACAAGCTGTCCGAACCGAACTGCGGGCGGCGGAGAGAAAATGGAAAAGGTCCTGTCTCCCCAGTGATATGGCTTCCTTCCATGCCCTCTTATCATCTTTCCATTCCTCTGTCTCTCTAGCTAAATCTTCCTTCTTTCACTCGAAAATTAACGCAGCCGCCTCTAATCCCCGCAAACTGTTTTCAACTTTCTCCTCTCTTCTGGCCCCCCCTCCCCCCCCACCCCCCTCATCACTCACACCCGATGACTTTGTCTCCTTCTTTGAAAAGAAGGTCGATGCTATTCGCAATTCCTTCTCCCAACCCTCCACCCCTGCTGACCCTCCTACCCTCCCCAACTCCCTAACCTCCTTTTCTCCCCTCTCTGACGCCGACACACTGAAACTCCTTACTTCCCACCGCCCAACCACCTGTCCTCTTGACCCCATCCCCTCTCCCCTCCTACAATCTCTATCTGATGACATTCTCCCTTTTCTCTCCTCTCTAATCAACACCTCCCTCTCTTCCGGTACCATGCCCTCTTCCCTGAAGAGGGCCAGAGTCACTCCCCTGCTCAAAAAACCTACTCTTGACCCCGCTGCCCTGAACAACTACCGGCCTGTCTCTCCTCTTCCCTTTCTCGCTAAAACTCTGGAACGGGCGGTCTGCTCCCAACTGTCCACTTATCTTCTCCAGAACAATCTCCATGACCCCAACCAGTCTGGCTTCAAGAGTGGCCACTCCAGTGAAACCGCCCTGCTCGCGGTCACTGAGGCACTCCACTCTGCTAAAGCAAAATCCCTCTCCTCTGTCCTCATCTTCCTCGACCTGTCAGCCGCCTTCGATACAGTCAACCATGAGATTCTGCTCTCATCGCTGTCTGGGATGGGTGTCACAGGTTCTGCACTCGCTTGGTTTTCCTCCTACGTCTCTGGTCGCTCCTACCAGGTGACTTGGAGGGGCTCAGTCTCCGACCCTCAACCCCTACGAACTGGAGTCCCGCAGGGCTCGGTTCTTGGGCCTCTCCTCTTCTCGCTATACACCATGTCTCTTGGTTCTGTTATCTCTTCCCACGGCTTTTCTTATCATTCCTACGCTGATGACACCCAACTCTTCATTTCCTTCCCCCCCCGACACCCAAATCACCACACGGATCTCTGCCTGCTTGGCTGATATCTCTGCGTGGATGACTTCCCATCACCTGAAGCTCAACCTTGCCAAAACTGAGCTTCTCTACATCCCTGCTAAGTCCTCTCCGTCAATCGACCTCTCGTTGACTGTTGAGGACTTTGTAGTTTCCTCCTCCCGTACGGCAAAGAATCTTGGGGTGACTCTTGATAACTGCCTCACCCTGGCTCCACAAGTATCCTCCACTGCCAGAACCTGCAGGTTCTTTCTGTATAATATACGCCGTATCCGTCATCTCCTGACTGAGAAAGCCACCCAGCTCCTAGTCCAGGCACTCGTCATTTCCCGCCAGGATTACTGCAACTCCCTCCTAGCCGGTCTCCCAGCATGTGCCATCAAGCCCCTCCAGCTGGTCCAGAATGCTGCAGCCCGCCTGATCACCAGTCAGCCCAGGTCGGCTCATGTCACCCCGCTTCTCATTGGCCTCCACTGGCTTCCTATTGCCGCACGCATCCGTTTCAAGGCCCTAGTGTTGGCATTTCAGGCTGCTAAGGGGACTGCCCCACCTTACATACAATCCCTGATCACTCCCTACTCCCCAGCTAGACCACTCCAGTCTGCCAGCTCTGGTCGCCTTACGGTTCCCTCTCCACGTGCACCTGGCGGTCGAGCTGCACGTTCATGCCTGTTTTCCGTTCTGGTTCCTCAGTGGTGGAATGACTTGCCTACCACTGTCAGAACAGCAGAATCCCTCCCCCTATTTCGACGCAGACTCAAAACCCACCTTTTCAAACTCTACCTTAGTCCTCCCTCCTGATTTCCCCTGCCCCTCCTTTCTGATATCCCTATCCTTGTCTAACCCCCCCCCCCCCCCCAAAAAAAACTTCTGATCACAACTATGTTTAGAACAGCATTTCCTGTGTATTTTGCTAGTTTCTGGATGTGATGCTCTGACTTATGGTAGAACCTATGCACTTGTAAGTCGCTTTGGATTAAAAGTGTCTGCCAAATGACTAAAATGTAAAATGTAAAAAATGTACTAATTAGGAGCTCAACAAGCTGGTGAATATGATGTGCTTTATTAGGGTTGGAATGAAAACCTCCATAAATCTCGATAAATTTCATTAGTTTTTTCCAAAAAGGCTAAACCCTTGGAGTGATTTCAGTTTTCATTTACTCATGTTGAGTAAGCTAGCGAGAGTGTAGCATCTCGTTTTGAAATTTTCATTCAAATTTTCAGAAATTAACCTCAGAAATAATCTCCGCAGGGTAGCAGTGAAGGTATCTCAATCAACCGTTCGAAGAAGAGCAGCAATTCAGAGGCATACCACAAGATGCAAACCACTCATTGGAACAAAGTTGTGTGGACTGATGAGACCACGATTAACCTCTACCAAAGTGTCATCTTTTTATATCGTATTTTTATCTCAACGCCAAATGTATTCAATGTATTGCAAAAACTAAGGAATTGGCCCCTTTAGGAGGGGACTGTAGAATGCAGTGTATTTTTCATTTTTAATCATGGAAAAACTGGTTTAAGCATGTGGTTTTAATGTTGTGGCTGATCGGTGTATGCATTTCAAGCAGGCAAAATTACAGTATATAGTAGTGATATTTGTGAATAAACTAAATGCCAACAGATAAATAGTTTATCAATGTAATGAGAACATTGCTGACCTGTCACATTGCTGATTCCATGCAGGACACTGTTTTCCTCTCCTCCAAGGATGACAGTGTCCACTACAATGTGGGCGTCAATCAGCCTGACTGCAACTTTGACAGGATCACGGCTAGAACTAATATTGTGAAAATTACAGTTATAATTTAAATGTAAAAATGTAAAATTAATTAAGCCATAGTTTGAGGCAAGCTCTACATACACTCAGTGAGCACTTTATTAGGTATTTATAGGATGTTTTTGGCATATTAAGTCTTCTGCTGCTGTAGCCTATCCACTTAGAGGTTTGATGCGTTGTGTGCTCAGAGATGCTCTTCTGCACGCCACTGTTGTAATGTGAGGTTATTTGTGTTACTGTCACCTTCTCAGCTTTGTTTGGTCAGGCACCAACAATCATGCCACGGTCGAAATACCTAAGATCACATTTTTCCCCCATTCTGATGGTTGATGTGAACATTATCTGAAGCTCTTGACCCATATCTGCATGATTTTATGCACTGCACTGCTACCACACGATTGGCTGTTTAGATAATCGCATGAATATGTAGGTGTCCAGGTGTTTCTAATAAAGTGCTCAGTGAGTGCAGCAAGCTTGCTAGTTTACATAATCTGGAGAGCTAACATTACCTAGCTTGCCACAATAATAGCAAGCTTGCCACAATATTAGCTAGCTTGCCACAATAATAGCAAGCTTGCCACAATATTAGCTAGCTTGCCACAATATTAGCTGGCTTGCCACATAATAGCAAGCTTGCCACAATATTAGCTAGCTTGCCACAATATTAGCTAGCTTGCCACAATATTAGCTAGCTTGCCACAATATTAGCTGGCTTGCTTCATTTCATTGAAAGCATGAATGGGAATTTACCCTTCATCATTCCCATCACTGAGGCACAGCATGCGGAGTCTGCAGTCTGGAAATTTCTTCTTGACATCGCTCAGCTTGGAAATTCCAAGATTCAAGGCATCGTACAGGGGAGTGCATCCACAGGCTTCAAGACTGTTGACATACCTCTGAGGTACCAAAGATAATACAAGATTTAATACACGTAAATGGAATGCAATTAAATCTCAGCCTTTTCAAACCAATCTCAATGCCATTTCGCAGGTCTAATACAATGGCAAAAATTGTGCATTCATTCTAAATGTTTTGAAATCATTGTGAATGAAATTACAATTCACAGAAAAAGATTACCTGAAAAACTCCAACAGTCTCTGTGAACTCATGAAAGTCCAGGCAGCATCCTCCAAACTTAACCAGACCAATGATATGATGAAATGAGTATGCGCTGGTCCTTGCCATGAAAGCCAGGAAGAGCTGCTTCACAACATCCATCCTGCTCCGTGTCTGATCCTGTTCGTAGCATACATCCGCCATTGAAGAGCTTGCATCAACAAGAACCTGAAATATCAATAATAAATAATATAATATTTGTTATCTTCCTGATTTGTGTAGTAAATGTATGGAAGATGGAATTATGTCATTAGCATTTATACCTCCATCATCACATTCGAACCAGCATAATAAAACACATCGAGTTTACCATTATTGCCTCTTCTGGCACCCCACCGATTTTGTATGTCTGGTCTGTTCTGGCATCTTTGAGTCTAAAAGAAAACATTTTCATGACTTGAAAGTGAAATAAATATGGGTGAACACTATGGGAAGATGCATCCATGTAGTTACACCCATGCACTGAATTTTCCCAGCAGTGTCTTTAATAAGTATGAAATATTCACATTGGGAGTGAAAAAGAAAGTCAGGAACTAAAAAGGCTTAAACTCCCACTCATCCTTGCAAGTTGGCAGGATGTTGTGCAGAAGTCTAGGCATCCGAGACATCCGAGACTATTATATATATGTTTTTTTTGTGTGTGTGTTAGAATGAAAGAACACATTTCAAATTTCCTAAAGAAAAAAGTAACATATTACTGTGAGCATTTGACCACTTTTAACATAAGAACTCAAGGCTGTCTGAGATCAGAAGGAAGGAGCCAACCTGCAGAAGAACTGTGGCAAGTTCATGCATGCTTGGTTCCTGCTGATTGTCTTACAGAACTACAGAAAAGCATTGGCTATTTCAGAGAAGTGATGCAGTTTTAACGCTGAAGGGTGATCACAAAAAATATTGATTTGATTCAGATTTTAACTATTCTTCCTAATTGCTCAAAAAGATTTTAAAAGATTCATATACTCAGAGCTGTGGTCTGTAGTTGCATGACTTGTGCAAATACTGGATGACCATGATTAAATAAATCTCTCTCAATCACCTCTTCTGCTGTTAAAGACATGGTAATTAGTGAAATCACTGTGAATAACAAGTAACCCTTTTAACTGTTGGTTTTATTAGGTGCGGAAAAATAATCAAAATCAAAACTAAAATTCCATTGCTTAACTGGATATATAGAAATTGATAAACTTACATTATATAATTACAATTACATGCATTACAACATTAGATGGCTAGAATATGCAAAACAATTCATTCAAGTTTAGATAAACATTGTAAGCTTAAACATGGAAAATGTTATTTTAAATACTTACCGATTTGCCAGTTCAATCACATCGACAGCCTTTTCTTTCCCGGCGAGACAATCAAAAACCTGGACCAGTGATTGTTGTCCTTTGTTTTGTCTCAGATAAACTGCACAGTTATCTTAATTGAGTGGAAATAAATTATAAATTAAAACATATTTATGATACACATACACATGTACAATAATAATTAATGACAGAATTTTGAAAGGTTGCATGATAATATTAAGATCACATTGTTCTAACCATTATTTTTTTCTTAATTTAATAAAATAGATTAGGTGATACAAACTTGTAGGGACTTATGTACAAAGTGAGAGGACTTTGCATTTTTATTATTCTGAAATGATTGTAAGCCAATCTTGTGCCTGGTATAACAATACCTCTGCTTTCTGCCTTGGGCAGATCACCCCCCAGTCCTTTCATACATTCTGTTATATGCATGCAATGTCATGGTTTAGCCCATATTGTAGATCATATTTGAATACACATGGTTATACTGTACACTCAGTGAGCACTTTATTAGGTATTTATTACTTATTTTGTTTACTTATTGGTCTCCTGCTGCTGTAGCCTATCTTCTTCGCCGTTGTGTGTTCAGAGATGCTTGATCCTTGGGGTACACCCTCACCATTTTCCTTACCAAATATTGTATATCTTTTGTACATTGCTCTGGATTAGAGCGTCTGCTAAATGACCGTGATGTAATGTGTCCTCTTCCTGGCAGGTTTGGAACCATTCCAGAAGTTTTACATGTTTTTATTACCCTTACAGTGTTGGTATCTTTTACCGTTTATGCATTACCAGGCATGATTAATTTTGGACTTTATTTCTCCATTTTTATTAAGGGTGCCAATAATTCTGGAGCCCAGAATACTGTATAATCTTAAGAGCATCCTACCTTCGTCTATGAGAATGAGACGGGGCCCTTCCATTCCTAAATTCTTCAGTTGCAAAGGTGGAGTCAGTTCCAGGTGAGAATACGCTGACAACCCATCAGCCATCTCCTCATATGTCTTCTCTGGATTGACCTGAAAGCTACCATGTCCAGTTCAACACATGAGTCATATAGACAACCTGAACCGCATAGAGACACAACTCCAAACAGCACCCATCTTAAACGCAGAGTATGCCTTGAACACAGGCAACAAGACATGATCAATGCTCATAATATTAAATGGTAAAAATGTAAAAGGTTTTGGAACCCTGTCACTTAGTACTTTGTAGTTCCTCCTCGGGCAACTATAACAGTTTTCAAGCGCTTTCTGTAGCCAGCTAAGAGTCTTTCAATTCTTGCTTTTGGAATCTTTCCCAATTCTTCCTCGCAGAACGCCTCTAGCTTAGAAATATTCTTCGGCCTCTTTGCATGTACGGCATGTTTGAGATCTCCGTCTTTGCTGGAGGTACTTCATCGTTGATTTTGAGGTATGCTTTGGATCACTGTCTTCCGGGAATACCCAATCTCTCTACAACTTCAATGTCTGAACTGACCTTTGAACATTGTCATCTAGAATTTCTTGATATTTGGTGGAATCCATTCCTCTTTCCATTCGCACAATATTTCCTGTGCCCCCAGCTGCCACACAACCCCAAAACATAATGGATCCACCTCCATCCATCGCAGCTGGCAGAGTGTTCTTCCTCACAAAGGCTTCACCTTTTTTTCTCCAAACATATCTTCTTTGGTGCTGGCCAAAAAGTGACATTTTGGTTTTGTCAGTCCAAAGCACATAATTTCAAAAGGCTTCAGGCTTCTCAATGTTTTCTTTTGTATTCATCAGTCTCTTATTTTGTGTTGAGGTCGTTCTTTGTGGCAACTCTGCCATGTAGGTCTTTGTTGTTTAAAGTGCAATGTATTGTGTGTGGGTTCTTCTGAGCATTTCTCACCAAGTTTCAGGCCATTCTATCTGAAATCTTACTTATACTTCCAGACCTTGCCTTGACTTCAACTATTCCAATTATCTTCCATTTTCTAATAATGATAGTGGAACTAGGTAGTTTTTGTAGCCTTCTCCTTCTTGGTGGAAATGAACCATCTTCATTCTGAAGTCCTTGGACAACTGTTTAAAGGAACCCATAGTTCTTAACACCAGACAGAACAGCCACTGCAGTTGGATACTTTAGAAGGCATGGAGTTATACTCATCTGACTAATTGAAGCCCTAACGAGTAAATCACCTGGGTCTGGGCCTGGGTAATCACAAAGTAACAAAGAATAATCCAAAAGGGTTCCCAAACTTTTGGACAGGGCCCTTTTCCTTTTTTTACATTTTATAAACAGTGAAAAATAAAAATAAAAAGCAATCTTGCTTTAGAATTTGCAGAAAGGTCTCATGTTTAAGTCTGTACAATTTAGGTTTGCTTTCGAACACATACAGATTAATTGTAACAGACATTTAAACCAGAGGTGGCAATATTTTTGCACCCCACTGTACACTAGTCTGGGACACTAATCTTGAGACATTTCATAGACTATTTCAAGTACAGTACTTATGCACATGTTTTTTGGTTCACAAAAGGCCAGCTGGCAAAGCCATAACGAAAGAACATAAAAGATGCATTTAAAATCTATTAAGTGGTATATCTGATGTAAAGTAAACAAAAGAAACCAATGTTTGTTTCTTGTGAGTGAGATGTTGTCAGCTCCCAACCCCTCCCCCTTTCACATACTAGTATCCTGAACACATCTTACTTGTAACCACAATCATAGGCACAATCATAGGAAACTGAAATCTTACTTGTGACCATGACCACAATCATAGGCGATCCACTGGTGAAAGTACTGAGTCTGGCGAGGAAGGCTCAGTAAAATCTTCTCAATATTTCTGGCCCTCTGGAGTGATGTTTCCTTTAGGCTGTCTTCAGTGCAATTTGGAATTCTTTGTTCATCTTAGAACAACAACGTTTACATAAGATGTCTAAAGAGTGAATGACAATTCGGAAAATATTTGGGCAATTTGTAATAAATGTAACTGTGCTTTATTAATAACAACTATTACATAAGAAATGCATGTATCTGATGTTCACATCAGAATTAATGTTCTCTTTCATATCAAGACTTTCTGTTCACCCTGTTACATAATCCATATGTACAGGGAAAGATCCCCTTGGTCATTATACATGGATGCTCTATACGACTTTCTGTTCACCCTGTTACATATTCCATATGTATGGGGAAAGATTTCCTTGGTTATTAGACATGGATACTCTTTAAAACTTTTCCTAGGAGATTTGCAGCTGGCCACTGGAGATCGACTGGAGTCAGCAGACTTGAAGCGGGTATCCTTCAACACTGCCTTCCTATGAGCAATTATATCTGCTAGGAGAATGGGGGAGGTTCTATCAGTCTGTGGAACCTGCTCTAGACCCCTTCCAGAGGGTGCAGGGGTAGTGCTTCATCCTAACCCTTAATTTCTTCTGAAGATATTTTTCCTGATTTGCAACAGTCCATCGAGCTATGAGCACTTGTCTGCCGTAAGGAAGATGGTGGAGTTGAGCTCTTTTGGGCAGCTAGTGCAGGGTGCGGCCCCAACTAGTATGTAAAATGTACATCTACAGTCAACTTTGCACCTGGTGGGCAGAGCAGCCTTCCACCTCTCAGTTTTGCCCTTGTGTCTGGCAGGACTGTTTGGTGTGTAAATAGGGTACATTCTTTAGATTACTTATTTGTGTAGTACCTTGATGGGCGTGACTGCTCCATCTCCTCGTGGTGAGTTTGAAATGAAATATGTAGCAGGGTGGAGAGATGGTCTCCACATGAAAGAGAATGTATTGATTCTCCCGAGTTGAAAGACTATCTCAGCAGTTGGAGGCTGACATAGTCAATCAAATGATCAGTGATACCACACCAACTCTGTGCTTTATAGAGCACTAATAAGGACGGCACAACCACAGGGGGGAGTTCTTCCCTGCACATATGGAATATGTAACAGGGTAGAGAGATAGTCCCTTCACTCAGAAAACCATGGTTACACAACCAATACGTTGTGTGCTAGAGCTTTCATAAACTGTTTCCTAATTCCTAACAGTATGTTCTCCTGGACCCTGGCCCGTGGCTACACAAATTGCAAGTTTAAATGGACATGTTAAGCAGAATAGCGTCTTAGTGCTAAAACTTCTCTGACCACCTAACACTCGGTTGGGTCAATGATTAAAACCTGACACCTGCCGCTTAATTTTCCCCCTAATCAAACTGTTTATCAAAATCACAACCACTAATCAATAGTGCCTCTTGCTGCAAGATCATGTGCCCAGTCTACTGGAACTCTAAGTCCTTAATTTAACAAAATAGGCTCAAATTAAGAAATTGAAGGTCATTGATAGTTCCTATAATTGATCTCACCCCTTATTTTGTCCAGAATAAATGCTCTCTCATAAACGGATGCGATCCCAGGAATCTGAACTGGCTCACATAGGTTACTGCCTGATCCTTCACATGTCAGCCGCATTGCAGCATATACTTCCGAATGTTGGCTGTTTTCCTGGAAAATGATTTAAATGCAGTATTTTGTTTACTTTATGGGTCACGCTTAACAATAAATTACATTAATTAGCATTAGCTAATGTAGTTGTTAACATGATTCATTGATGTACAAATTACATCTATATTTACACATTAGCAAACCATAGGATAATCATATTATTTCTTAACCATTAACAAGTATATTAACTGTTTTTACATTCCAATACAAATTGGCATTAACTAATTTAGTTGTTAACATGAATTCCTATCATGTTATACAAATACATAATGATTATGACTACATTAGATAATGCCAGTTCGTGTAATTGTGTTGAAATAGTTTGTAAAATACATTTCTGTGCCAAGTGAAAATATTTCTGAGAAATATTCTGTGAAATTATGCAAAGCCAGCGGAGCTAGTTCAGGCAGATAAATGCCGCCCTCTCACATGATGCATATATGTCCAAATTCTTAATTTGTTTGCTGTTGTGTCTCAAAGTCAGTATGAGTGTTATTCAGGGCATCGTTTATGATGTGAGATCACTTGGTAACTGACAGCATACCTCAGCTTGAGACATCAGGTAGGCCCAGCAAATTGTTGAGTATTCAAAAACCTCATGATCTTCAATCACCCTCAGACCATTCCTCTTGGTTAAACTGGGTAACAGTTCTCTGAAGAGAAGGTAGAGTCCCTCCACGACTGCAATCTAAAATCAAATTAAATGTGTGTGCAAAAATACACTCAGTGAGCACTTTATTAGGTGTTTATTAGACTTATTTTTTAGACGTATTAAGACTTCTGCCGCTGTATCCTATCTACTTAAGAGGTTTGACATGTTGTGTGTTCAGAGATGCTGTTCTGCATACCACTGTTGTAATGGGTGGTTATTTGCATTACTGATGCCTTCCTATCAGCTTCGACATGTCTGGCCCTTCTCCTCTGACCAAATATTTGCATTAACAAGCTTACAGGTTGCATTACAGGTCTACCTAATAAAGTGCTCACTATATAGAAGTACAATTACAGTATATTTGAACAAGAATAAATGTCTATGTAAACCTATGTCTATGTAATTGGGTAATAGTTTGCCCATGAAGATATATTACCACTATAATAAAATAAATATTGTGCAGAATATTGTAATATTGTAATTGTATTTTTTCAAGTAGATGGTATATGTACCTTCTGGTTCCTGGTCCCAAATTCACCCTTGCACATTATCTGATATAAAGCCAGGGCTAATGCATTGCATCCGGTGAGCTTCCGTATGTATGCGATGACCTTCAGAAACTGCTCATCTGAATGCTGCATGTGCTATAGAAAAAAGCAAAAAAAAAAGCAGATAAATAATTTTCGCTAGCTAGTTTATCCTGTTATGGTTAAGATGCTTTTTTTTCCCCTTCATATTAATAATATGTGAGGATTTGGAGCCAAAGGTAACATTAGCTTTACTTCCGTGATACTTGGTCACATATAGGTAGGCATATTTATAAGTACAGACGGATAGTGGTCTTATATTTTGTATTTGTTTCAGCCATTTACACATTTTAATTTACCATTTACACTTGCTAAAGGAACGCAGCTAAAACCGTCACTTAGGGCCACTAGCATCTAGCTAGCTGTGGTGGTGTTTGTAGCATTTCCGCTAGCTAGTTAATCCTGTTACGATTAAGAATTTGTTTCATACTAATAATACTCAACTAGTTGGAGCCAAAAGTAACATTAGCTTTACTTCTGTGAAACTTGTGCATACATATTTAGCTATCAAACAATGACCTAGTTATTTACAGGTGCATCTAAAAAAATGAATATCGTGGAAAAGTTTTTTTTCCGTAATTTATTACAAAACTGAAACTTTCATATATTCAAGATTCATTACACAAAGTGAAATGTCAAGCCTTCTTTTGTTTTAATCTTAATTATTACGGCTTCCATAATTTTCAGTATGAACATACTTTTCAGAAGGTCGATATTTCTGTATTATAAATCCTTTTTTTCATTTGGTTTATGAAATATTCTAATATTTTGAGATACTGGATTTTTTTTGCCTGAGCTGCAAACTGTAATCATCAAGATGAAAAATAAAAAAAGGGCTTGAAATATTTCACTTTGTGTAACGAATCTAGAAAATATGAAAGTTTCACTTTTTTAATTAAATTACGGAAGAAAATGAATGAATGAAATTAATTTCTACGATATTCTTTTTCTTTTCTTTTTTTTTTTGATGCCCCTGTATATCGCCATAGCTGTGGGAACGTTAACTAGCGTTCGTAGCATATCGCTAGTTAGTGAAATCTGCTGTGGTTTTAAAGCTTTTCTTTAATGATATTTAATTATTTGGACATTCACTGTCATTACTTATGATGTTCTAGCCTAAGACAACACAATAAACTGTCAATACGCGATTTATATATGAGCAGAAAAACAATGCAAGCTTTATTTGCTTCTGGACAGAGCTTTGTGCGCGGACTCATTCATTTTCTGCCATGAACTAACTCAGAACCAAGCTACAGGAAGGCTGCCAGCACATCTTCCGGTTTGCATACCCTGAAATGTGAGATGTGACAGCCTATAGTTTCTCAAAATTCAGGCTGTTTCAGGTGACATATGTGTCATTGTGGCCACGGATGGGCTTCCCCTGCCTGGGAAGTGTTTGTATTTAAAAACGTGGTTCGTTTTTAAAAGACCATTCTATCGCTTCCTATTGTTGGCACTCAAAGCAAAACTGAACTGCTCTGCGACAGTCGACTGTCCCCTTGCTAACCAGGCATATGTACAGTTTGCGTGGACTCTGCTGTTTTTATGTAAACTGAATGTGTCTTGTTCGGTTCCTTTTACTAAAGCCAGAGTTAGTAAACGAGGAGTTTTTGACTCCAGTAGCAATAGATCGCCGTCTCTTAGCCCAGCGACAAGGTCGAAGCAATGAGCTAGTGGCTTTTTCTTCCCACACATTATTGCCCGGTCATAGTCAAATTGATTAGCGACATTGTCTGCAGTAACGTTATTTGATGTGTTTAACGTTAGATTTTTTACTTAGTTTCGCTGCCTAAATCCATCATAAAATATTAGCTTGTGTATTTGTAAATGAGGAGTAGTGTTAATTATGTTTATTATTAACGTATTCCATTATAAATACAAAAACCATGAACATCGTTCATTTCAATATGATATCAGTTCTGATCTGTCAGTGGAATCATGTTGAGTCCGCGCTCTTTCTTGACATCAGCGTGACGGCATAGCAACAGTAACTAAGCGGGGAAACCGACACGGTTTGTCACATCTATCAATCTCTGGCCAGTTATATTACGTTGTTTTTGTGTTTAGTTATTGTGCTGAACTTGCAGTTATCTTAGTATGACCAGTAATATGCTTTATTTCAGGACTGTTAGCTTTGGGCTATGATAGCACCACTAACATTTTGTGTTAGAGTGTGTGCCAAATGCAGGTAATGTAATGTAACATACTGTAAAAGCAATGAGGGTGTTCTGAGTCCGAAATAACTTACAATGGCATATAAGGCTGAGAAGAAAACACTCATTCCTGTCTTTGTCTGTGGGATGGAAGCTGAAATATCACTGTTGAAGAACACTGCCTTATCCTGATACTTGTCATTGAGTGACGAAAGGGAGAAATGCAGAATTGACTGACTGCTGATGCCAAGATCTTTCAAGGGTGTGCCACCACCTTCTTCCTCATCTCTGTATTGAAACACATAGACACACACATGCACACACACACACACACACACACACACACACACACACACACACGCAGTCACATATGGGGGTGCGAGAGAGATTTCATTTGTGGTAATCAATCACATGCATATTTGACATATATTGTGAACTTGCTATTAAAATGCTCCATCTGTGTTCAGGGTAGTTCTGAGATATGAGTATTACAAGTTTTCCCATCCCAGCTGGAAAATCTGTTATGCGGTAGATTAAATATATAGGAGTAGTTCAAATACATACAGTACTTCAAATATATACAAGTTATATATTACTATCGCATCAAAATAAAAGGAAAGTTATTTTTCTTTTAAAACATTTTGTTTCAACAAATGCAGTCATATAAACGAATCTCATGAAAAAATATATCTTCATTATAATAATAACAATAAAAACAAACCCTATAATGTTTTCTTTAGGGTTAGGGTAAGTCTATAATACAATATCCGAACATACCGTGGTGTGAGTGATCGGGGGCAATGTCGTATCGCGAACCTGTCTTGATGTGAACCGAGCATTGAACATTGCAACCAATCACGTAACACACTGGGCAGTCTCAGTTTTGCACTAGTGATTGCAATGCTCATTCATTTTAGTGAGTCAGATTTTTTGGCTCTTCGTTCAAAAGATTTGTTCACATGAGTGTCATATGTTACTCAGTTCATTGTTCGTTCTCAGCATTTAACTGTATAAGGAGGTAAAGTGGATGTCCCACTGAAAGACATTTTTGGTATACTGCTACGTGCTATGCCAGCGGATTTCATCATAGACAGCAACAACAGCAACTTCATATAAGCAAATGAAGCATTTTTTTCCCCAATTGTTCTTGCCATCAGTTGTAGGTTGCCATCGATAGGTCACTGATGACACAAATGTATCCTATTTGTAATCAAGTTTATAAGTTAGAAACGTGCCAGTTAAAGGTACTATGGGTAATTTCGGACTCCTAACAGTCAATAGAGGAATTCCAACAACAAACACCCTCAAACCACAACACTGTTTTGCAAAGTTGACATTGAGAAACGTGACAGAGCCTGCCGTCTTTTCGTAGTGTTCGAGTAAGAAAATGTTTGGCAAGCAGGTGACTTTATGAAATGTTGACTTAATACTCAATAACTAGTGTGCTGCACAACAGTATTGTTTTTGTTTTGTCTTTTTGAAGTTTTCCCTTTAGCTGAACTGTATTATGAGCAGGCAACTTATTTGGCTATGGAACTAGCTGGCTATATAACTAAGATATGATAATGTACCACAAACGATGGAACTGCAACTGACAGTTTGAGACAAATAAAAGTTTAGCTAAACATGCATGATTCAACACGTAAAAAGATAAAAGGAACGTGTAGCTGCCCAAATTGCCCTCCAGACAAGCGGTCACTGAAACCCTGTATACTATAGCTTATTATCCAAGCAAAGAATGCATATCTAGTTATAAAAGGATACCAGTTCATTATCAGTAGCAACAAGCTATTAGCTAGCTTGCCGTATTTACAAATATCCGCCTGAGACACAACGCGTGTGCAACAATGCTCGCAAGGCTAGCTACTATGTTCGTATTGCCTCAGGAGGATATTTGTACATTCATTAAGCTAACTTTGGGTAATTTGCTTGTTGCTACCGATACGAAACTGGTTTTGTTTTATAACTAGATATGTAGTCTTCGCGTGGATAATAAGCAATAGTATACAGAGTTTCAGTGATAGCTTGTCTGGAGTGCAATTCCGGCAGCTACACTCAAATAAGCCTCCATGCCATTGGCTGTGGCAAATAGAACCATTTTTCAAGGGAGGGTGTGCTGTAGATGTTTGCTCAGTGAAAATTTTTTTCATGTCCCACACATAAAATAAGCCAAGACATGTAGTTTCATGTTTTAAAAAATAGCTATAATTTTTCATAAAAAGAAAAATGTTAATTACAAATTGAACGCCGCGCGGTTAAATCGGCTGCATCTTGACTGGGCAATGCAAGAGAAACATTTGGTTTAATATCTCTGGAGTAATATTATATGATATGTTTGTTAATGGCTTTGTGGCTATATGCAGCAGTAGCAGCCCATGTGATGATGCTATTCCATGGCAAACGACAACATCTTCAATATAAAGTAAATTTACTAAATTTCTAATCCCTTTATTTAGGGATTAGTAATTTCTGAATAGTTAGCCATTCCGGACTTCGCAATTCCTGGTCATTCAATCAAGCTGATCATTTAAAGGGAATAGGGTTTGTTGTTATGCGGCTAAAAATCACAATGAAATAAATCAGGCAAAAATAATTCAATTTGAGTACTCCACCCACTTGGCATGCAGGACATGTGCTGGTATTCCTGTTTCATTAGACAGCTCTTTTCTCAGGTCTTGTAGGTTGTCTGTGTCCAAGTTTACTTTGATTTCATAGTCTCCCTGCAGATTAAAAAGCAGCCATCATGTTAGTCATGCAGCAAAAATCTTATTTCTTTTACACCCAATTGGTGGAGCAACATCTCCAGATGCATATTTCAGCCATGTAAAATAGTCTACACCTGATCATTAGGCCAGACGTTGGATTAGTGTCGTTGACACTAAAAGCAGAGTATACAGTTGCAGTTTCTTGAACGGTACAAAGGCATTGGGAGGCAGGGGTGGATAGTCAATGGCTGCTGTTTAATACACACCTTGAGCATGATGTGGCACCGGACAGTGTCAGCCCCAGGGACCTGTCTGGACTGTGGGTTGCTTTTAACTGGAGTCTGTATGTTCTCCTTGGGTGTGAATATGGCATAAATCTCATTTCCGTTTTCAATGTGTCTGTCATTGAAACACCCTATCAACAATGAAAGAGAGTTAAGGAAAATAAAATGCTTGCTGAAACAGAAATGTCCCACAATGTTTTTCTCTGTTGCCTGCAAAAAAATGCAAAAACCTTCCAAACTGTGTTTGGACAATGATCCAATGATGACAATGGGGCGGCCCGTAGCGTAGTGGTTAAGGTAAATGACTGGGACACGCAAGGTGGGTGGTTCTAATCCCGGTGTAGCCACAATAAGATCTGCACAGCCGTTTGGCCCTTGAGCAAGGCCCTTAACCCTGCATTGCTCCAGGGGAGGATTGTCTCCTGCTTAGTCTAATCAACTGTACGTTGCTCTGGATAAGAGCGTCTGCCAAATGCCAATAATGTAATGTAACAATGGGGTGAAAGATAATAATGGATCATTCTGTCTTGTGTAAAAATGTTTACTTTGCGGACCAAGATCTACTTTACTGTACCACAAAGTTATGTCTAGTGATTATGTTGCCATTATAAAGCATGGAAGGATAGACAACTGCAATCACTATAGATTTGAGATATGTATGTTTGATCAACAGATTTTTTATTTTTTATTTTTGTTTTATAATACGTGGAATTAAGAATTTAGATTTAATTTGAAACTGGCATATTATTTGAAATAGTTTAATAATGTATTGTGCATTTGTGAAATGTTGCATTTTAGCCCCATTTATTAGTAACAGAAATGTGCCTTTTTCTCACAACAGCAAAAATGTATATATATAAGCATTTTGTAAGAAAGCTCTGCAGATACTTTCAATCAGGCACTGGTGTACTCACATGTGTTGAAGAAAGAATCATCTGTCAAAGGCATTCCATCCACTGTGTATAGACACACAGCTTTGTCAGTTCCGATGTTTTCCTGAATGGCAATCCGGAGCATCAGATCCTCCAGTGTGTTCTGAGATGGATCCATGTCTGTGTGCCACATAATTGCGCAAAATAATTGTTTTTGTAAATGTCTGGTTTTCTCTTTACATTCATTATTCATTGCACTCTGTGCAATTGTCTACTCCCTAATCTGGAGCCGTATTACATGTGTGTCTTTGTGAATCCAGTCCACATCTTCGTGCATCTCTCATTATTGTATTAAATCCCATTCATGTTTCTCACCTGATGTATATGTGTAAGATCATCCTCCCTCCCATGCCCCGCCTGGTTTGTCTTATCCCTCAGTGTATTTAAAGCCCAGTCTGAGAGTGCACACTTGTCAGAATGTTGATCATGGTTTCAATTCTTTGTAGGCCTGTAATTAATGAGATATTTAAGACACCCCTTTGCCTGATTTTCAAGTTTGCCTTGCCCGTTTGGTTTTGTTTTCTATTGATTTTTGGTTTTTGATTTACATTCTGTTTTTTCACTCCTCTCTTGCTTTGCGATTTTGTACCTTTGTCTTTCTGCTCGTTAAAAGTTTTGGTCGTAAACAGGTCCTACAGGTCCTGGAGCATCGTTAAGATAGACGTCATCATGAACAGCAGAGCATACCAAGATATTATGTACGTAATCTCTTAAGTGTTCTGCATTGTGTTCATTTCACAATTACACATTAACAACAACTTACCAATTTCTTTTAAGGTTTCATCATCAATGTTATCAATGAAGTCTATTGTACCCTTATTATTCTTCGACAACTCAATTTGGCACTGTGTTTTCTGAATACCTGGCTTTTGAGGAAATTCCCTGACCTGCGTTTGGGTCTCCGGAACCATACATCCATACATACAACCACACATACTGATATTCTCTGCAATATGCAAAGTCATTTTCCTTTTCTGGGCTGGCCAGAGGGTTTGAAAGAGGGTTTTAAATAGTTTTCATATTCAACGCAGAATGTTGTCCTACCATTGATCTCCCGGAGCTCAGAACATTTGGGGAATGTGTATTTCACACTGAAATTCTGCATTGACTTTTTAACGTTTCCAAGCTTTCCAATGCGTGTCCGCATAATTTCAAATCTCTTCTTCTCCACTTGACTTAACCCTGAGGGAGAAATATTTCAGTTACATCCCCTAACTTTAAAAACAGGTATACAGACAGTTTGGTGTCTGGACACATAATACACATTTCATAAATAAAATGACTTAAGGCCCCAAAATAAAACAATGTGTTGTAAAAAGGATTGTAAAATTATATATCATAAAGTATATTCACTGATCAGCCACAAAATTAAAACCACCTGCCTGAACATTTTTCAAGATTTATATTAACAGGTGCTCCAGGACCTGTAGAATTTGTAATATAAAAAAAGAAAAAAAGACCAAAATAAAGATCTATTGCAACACAAATTTCACACACAATTTCACATGCAGTACCATGTAATAACAATGGAGGGACGAAGGGTGAAAATGATGTAGGATTAAGCGCCATGTATTGCTAAATATGTTGGGTGGTCTTTTTTTTATTTTTACATTCTACAGGTCCTGGAGCATCTGTTAAGATAGACGTCATCATGAACACCAGTGCATACCGAGATATTATGTACATAATCCCTTAAGTGTTCTGCATTGTGTTCATTTCACAATAACACATAAATGACAACTTACCCATTTCTTTTAAGGTTTCATCATCAATGCTATCAATGAAGTCCTTCTCATCTTTCACACCAAGTTCAAGAAATTTATTGTAGAAACTCTCCAGTCTACTACCTTCAAGCAGAGCATATATTTTCTCCATCTGTAATGAACCGAACATACATCAAACAAATTCAAAACACTGATACAGGCCAAATGGTAATATTAATCATCATAAACATGCTTTATAAAAGGTACAATAGGTCATTTCTGACTTTTAAATGTTTTGATACAGAATGTCAGTCTGTTAACTGTCGAATATGAAACCCGAAACGCAGGCAGAGGGTCAGTGAGCCTTTTTCAATGATCTTGTTAATCTGTTCATCTGGAACAGAACCACTAGTTCCTCAACTATATTAAACTACCTATTTGAAACAAAGATGTGCCTGCATTTATATTTATATTTTTCTAAATGACATAGGAATACATTTAACTCTACACAAACTACATGCAAAATGTGATTTAAATCCACATAAATATTATACACTTATACGATTGAAGTACATTTGCAATAGGTCACATATTTACCACTAAAGTTAATTAATTTCATTAAGTTCATTAATGTCACTAGTTTTGAATTAATTTTATTTAACTTTTGCCTTCATTTCTTTGTTTCATTGCAGCTATTGTATCACGATACAAAGCTTGAATTTCGGGATTTATATTTGAACAATGAAAATATTTTAAAGTAATTTCAAAAACTTTTGTGTGTGAAAGAAACGTACCTTTCCAGGTCCAGGTGGAACAATGAAGTGCTGAGTCAGTTCAGTCCAGTTTATGCTCTAGGAGGAGGAGCGAATGCAATGACCTGATTATTTTATTTGATTAAGCAGAAGTGTTTATCCGTGTAACTGATCTGCTTTCCTGCTTACATGGTACAATTATGGAAAGACACCAATGAATAGCATCTGATTAATAGTCAGGAATATTAAAATTGAACTGCGTTTTCCACATAAAAATAAACACTTTCACTTTCAGTTCATGTGAAATGCAAGTAATTTCCTTGTACATGTTTGTCAGTGGTTTACTATAAAACAAGCAATTGTGGATGAACACATTCAGAATTATTGGCACCTTTGCACAAAAAAATACTGTTAACTAAAAAAAATAATACAGTTATTGACATCAAACTTATTTTCCAACATGTGTAAAGTAGTGCACTTTACTAATGATTCAATGGAATCAACAACATTATTCTGTGTGTTGTTCATTATATGCAGGCCTTTTTCTTAATTTTATCAAGGGTTCCAATAAATCTGGAGCCCACTGTATATACTGTATATACTATATACTTTTTATGAAATAGCAGCTAAAAGAATTGTAGTATTAACATTTTATCTCTCCTGTATCATTAATATTTTTACACGTCATTATTATCATATATTATTATTATTATTATTATTATTATTATTATTATTATTATTATGTTTATGAATCATGCTTAATTGTGGTGGGCAGACTCTCTCAGTTTGTTCTCAGTTAATCAAAAGAGCTGATTTAATTAAAAGTTAATCAAAAAGACCATTGCTGGTGCCTTTGTCTCAAATGTTTCATTTTATCCCTTTCCAGCTTTTAGAAAATGTGTGTAATGATTTGCATCCCTTCTTGTGTAAAAGGGCACGTGTCAGACCTCAGAAAGCTATTGAATGTCGAGTCGACTTCTTTTAATGACCAGTTGAACTCTCACTTCACCCAGCTGAACATGTTGCCATGAGAACAGGGCAGATGTGGCAGCCCTGGTTTGCTACTGCTGTACACATTTAACCAGTAGGGCATTTTACATAAGTGTGCCTGCAGACCCCCTAAAGGAAACAGACTGTATTTACCATGTTGACACAGGGTCAGCCAGGCTTGATGAAAAGACAGTGCTCCTCAATACAGGACTATTGCTCCCATCATTGTGCTGCCTCTGCGTAATTCTGCCACCTCAGTGGAATGCTCCCAGAACTGTTGAGGTGAAATAGTACTGTATAGATCATGGGTTTTCCACATACAGTGTTTAGTGTCTTTAGATCAGGTATGGGCAAACTACGGCCCGCGGGCCATATATGGCCCGTTAGGCTTTTTAATCCGGCCCGCCGAACTTCAGTAAAAATGAAAAGCGGACGGTGATTGCCGAGTGTTTAATGAATCGGCTGTATGTGTGATATGCCAAAAAACTGTTGCGGTTTTCAAAGAATACAATATCAGCAGTCACTTTGCCACGAAGCATGCTAACTACGCTTGCAAGCAATCAACGCAAGAACGGGCGGCTACTGCTCAGAGGTTGACGGCTAATTTACAGACTCAGCAAAAACAATTTTACCGACAAACTGCGATTGAAGAGTCAAGTACCAAGGCAAGTTTTATGCTGCCATTCAAATTAGCAAAGGTTAGCAAGCCTTTCTCCGAAGGTTTTTGAAAGAATGCATGGTAGAGACAGCAAGTCTGTTGTGTCTGGAGAGCAAAGGCAAGTTTGAGAAAAAAAAAACTTGCTTCACTTAACGAAGCCACGTTTCCAAACCTCCGGAGGACGGCGCAGAAGATGCTGGCGTTGTTTGGCTCGACCTACGTGTGTGAGCAGACGTTCAGCGTCATGAACATCAACAAAGCTCGTCACAGATCCAAGTTAACTGACCAACACCTCAGATCTATCCTGAGAATTGCCACAACAAAACTAACTCCAGACTTTGATGCACTGGCTGAAACCAACAACACTGTTCCCACTGAAATTGAACGCGAGTTTCTCTACTGTGTTATGAAAAACATGCATTTGGAAAATAATTTGTAGAATAAGCCTTGCATATTAATGCTTTGCTACCTGTTAAAGTCCCAAACCTTTTATGTAATGGCTTTTACTTGTCATTTATATTAGTTCACACAAACACTCCATCCATCTGCTCCTGGCCCAGCCCCTCTGTCAAATTTTAGAACCCATTGTGGCTTGCAAGTCAAAAAGTTTGCCCACCCCTGCTTTAGATAGTTTGTTGTGGGAAATAGTTTGGTGTCATTGGTGGTGTGGTACACTGGTTGCTGAATAAAGATCTTGTAGGAATAGACCACAGGTAATGCAAGTTACCTGTGAGTCGGCATCCAGCTGTGCTACAAAGTTTAATCAGATTTGTTAGACATGCAGAGATAACATCAGCAGATCAGCAGGGCCATTGTTGTTACCGCCATCTTGTTTTTCCTGTAAACCCTGGGTATATAGAGGGAAGCGTTGAATAGTTTGAGGAGATTCGATAATATGTCTTCCTGTGCATGTATAGCCATTCATATTGCACCTTTCCAGGTAATTATATTTCCGCATTGCACAGTGTTGAATAAATTGAATTCATTTGAACCTGCATCCCCTTGACTCGCACCACTGCACACTTAGCAGTTTAGAGTCCTAACAGACATAGACAACCTAGGATACCTGCACCCTGTAGTCACTCGCCTATACACTAGTGCCGTCACAAGATACATACTAAGTGTATAATTGTAGGCTATACAGGCCACAGGCACGTCCGCGTCTATACAAATAGATAGCAATCATATAGAGCCACACTATTGGCGGACATTTGCAGTTCCTTTTGTTGAATTGTTAGAACAGAAGAGCAGTTGAACTTAACTTAACTTGAATTTAGGGCGGCCTGTAGCATAGTGGTTAAGGTAAATGACTGGGACCCGCAAGGTCGGTGGTTCTAATCCTAGTGTAGCCGCAATAAGATCTGCACAGCCGTTGGGCCCTTGAGCAAGGCCCTTAACCCTGCATTGCTCCTGCTTAGATAGTTATCAACTGTACGTCGCTCTGGATAAGAGCATCTGCCAAATGTCAATAATGTAATGTAATCTTTTGGAGTCTGATAAATGAGAAAAAAGTTAAATTAACCCTGTTCTAGTAGCATTGGTCAGACTACACGCGTTTCCTTTCCCTCTCAGATACTTCCGCCTTTTGGTGTATTTTGGGGGTTCTTACAAACCTAAGAGTTATTTGTTACATGATATTTATGCATTAACAACCATCGGATAAACTTCTAAATAGTTAACCATTAACAAATATATTAACTGACTTTTTCATTCCAATATGAATTGATTTAATTAATGATGTACAGATACATTAACAGCTGTTCAGATTAAGCTCTCAGTTAGTAGTTAGTTAACTGCATTAGTTCATGCCAATTTGCGGAACCTTATTTTGAAGTGTTACCACATCACTAGTGTGACATGTTAAATGAATTCACCTTTTACAGAGAATTCTCATATCATGCTTCTCGGGAAATCAAAACTAGGCGGTGGTTTCAAAATAAAAATAAACAAAGTATCTATCAATCTTGAAATATGAGCCCAATATTTTATGAATTGGAGCTTTATGAATTGGCGTGTCGCTACATTGGGTGTAGGGACCTGGGATGGTCCAGAATATACACAGCAAAATATACCTGTACAGCAAAAAATATCCAGTACTTCCATGCAGTCGTGTTTTTATTAAATTACATCAGCAGATGGCGATAGAGTACGTACTATGCCGTTGCTGGCCAACATTTCGGTGTCCTCTTAAGGCCTAGGCCTTCTTGCGAGAAATTCGATGTTATACTGTTGTATTAATTATATAACCGTCATTACCAATAGTAATTTGAAGTAATTTGAAGAGCCTTTTATTTGTTTGTTTTTGGCGAGTGTGCCGTTTTTGAGCTCTTTTTGAATAACTGAATTTAAATCTAATATAAACACCATAATTATTTTCACCAACTCTTGTATTCCAATCGGGATTTAAGAACGGCACTGAGAATAGGAATGGAGTCAGGAAATAATCATTTTCACATTTCCATATCAGGCATTGTTAAGTGTCTCAGCGGATATGGACAGTGACCAGGAGATCATTTTACATGATCGACACTAAAACACTAAATACGGAGAATGATTCTGACAAAATTGACAATTGTATACGCATACACTGACTTTTTCACTTTTTATGAGGTCTTTCATTCACGAGAGGCGAAGTACATAGATGATGTCACTGATCTGTCACCGTCGGAATGGTGTCACCGTGCGTGGCGTGTAGACGAAAATAAAGAAAGCCGGTCAGAAGTTTCGGGTCTCCGTGGTAACGTGGATTCTCTCGCGATCTCAACGGATCTGCTCCCTGGAGACGAAACGAACGGAAAACATTCAAACAAGGACTTTTTCCTCTTCTGTTGCATCTGTAACGAGATATCTGGTCGTCACACGAAGTAGCTATCATATTTATCTGAGGGGGACAAAAGCAGTGATCTATTAAACTGGTCATACTCAATGACTTAATTAAAGTGCTCTGTGCCGTACAATTCTGTCTTATATAGTGTGTGTGTGTGTGTGTGTGTGTGTGTGTGTGTGTGTGTTTGTGTGTGTGTGTTTGTGTGAGTTTTTACCATGGATCTTACAAAGTTTGGATTGTGGTTGTCCGTTGAATATAGCACAGACTAGAATACAGACTGTACGAGTGACTATACACAGTCAATCATTTTCTCAAATTAGTGTTTATTCATCTGGTGTTAACTAGGTGTGGGGTGTGTGTGTGTGTGTGTGTGTGTGTGTGTGTGTGTGTGTGTGTGTGTGTGTGTAGATCAGCTGGGCGGAAGGGATATGCAGAAGTGCATCTCTGAACGCATCATTCCTCTAAGTGGATAGGCTACAGCACCAGAAGACCATTAAGTCTAAAAAATACAGTGCATCCGGAAAGTATTCACAGCACTTCACTTTTTCCACATTTTGTTATGTTACAGCCTTACTCCAAAATTGATTAAATTCCTTTTTTTCCCTCCAAATTCTACACACAATACCCCATAATGACAATGTGAAAAAAGTTTTTTTGAGATTTTTGCAAATTTATAAAAAATAAAAAACTAAGAAATAGTAGTAGTAGGTACTTTATTGTCCCCGTGGGGAAATTAGTTTTCGGTAGAAAATCATTGTTGGCGGCGTTACATAAAAACAGGCACAGCACATAGAGACAGACATATGACATCAACATATCAGATCTGAAGTCCAAAATTAATAAAAATTAAAAAAAAACACGGTGCACTATTGCAGCTGCTGGTAGTTACGACATATAAACAAAATAAGAGTAGTGCTCTGGCTGGACCCGCTAGACAGTTAAACTAAGTGAATAAAATATAAATATTAAAAAAAAAAAATCACATGTACATAAGTATTCACAGCCTACAGAAGCATCTTATCTGCTCAAGTTCACTCAGGCTCAGGCAGTAAGAGCAGTCGTCTCATTGGCTCAGGCAGTAAGAGCAGTCGTCCCATTGGCTCAGGCAGTAAGAGCAGTCATCTCATTGGCTCAGGCAGTAAGAGCAGTCGTCTGGCAGTTGGAGGGTTGCCAGTTCGATCCCCCGCCCAGGCTGTGTCGAAGTGACCTTGAGCAAGACACCTAACCCCCAAATGCTCCTGACGAGCTGGTCGGTGCTTGCATGGCAGCCAATCACCGTTGGTGTGTGAGTGTGTGAGTGAATGAGAAGCATCAATTGTACAGCACTTTGGCTAAAGGCGCTCTATAAATGCCAACCATTTACCATTTACTCAAATGCTTCCAAACACATTGGATTTTATATCAGCCGAAAAATGAAAGTATTTCTTTCAAGAATTTTCTGAGCGTTAAATATGCAGTCCTGCCAGTCAGGACGGTCCTGGCTCTAAACCTTCATGGGTAAATATAATGGACCTTGGAAAACCACTGACCCAGAAACCCAGGGTCGTCACATTGAGGTAGACGCCTCTTTTGCAGCCTACTTGGAGCACCTGCAGAAAATCCACACAAGCCTGGAGAGAGCCTGCAAGCTCAATGCAGAGAGGCAGGCAGGACTGAAACCCAGAGCCTCTTCTTAGGAGACACAATGAACCACAGTGCCAGTTCATTGCGATGTTGGTATAACTGGGATATTAAAGCGACAGACTACATTCGTAAAAAATGGGCGTATGGGGCGGTCTGTAGCGTAGTGGTTAAGGTAAAGGACTGGGACACGCAAGGTTGGTGGTTCTAATCCCGGTGTAGCTACAATAAGATCCACGCAGCCGTTGGGCCCTTGAGCAAGGCCCTTAACCCTGCATTGCTCCAGGGGAGGATTGTCTCCTGCTTAGTCTAATCAACTGTATGTTGCTCTGGATAAGAGCGTCTGCCAAATGCCAACAATGTAATGTACAGTATATTTACAGTACTGACAAATGTGTGATTTTCACCATGGAAATATTAGAAAACAAACATCAAGATCACATATTATCAAGATATTGAAAGACTTTCATTTATTGCAATTTGTGCTTTACAAATTTATTGCTGTGAAATATGCAGCTCAGAAAAAAAAAATCACATTTTCATTTCCACAATTGATGGTATGTCTGTATGTCTATTCTTCCATTAACTATTGACAATTATATTTTAATTCCTAACAAAAATATGTTATTCAGTATATTTATTAGCAGAAAAGGACAACTGGTCAAAATAAAAATCCCTAAAGGAAGCCCAGTCAGAAAAGATATAATATAGCATCTGCTAAAAACACAACAGAAGCCCTGAATGAGTCATCGCAGAGAAGGCAGAGAAGGCAGTATTTGCGAATCACTCTAAAAACAATTGTTTTGTTAACAATTGAGCTAATCAAAGCTAAATTAATGTTGCCAATCCAGCATAGATATGGATTTTCTTTAATAATAAACAAATAGGAAAAATATTGATAAAGTGTGCTAATTTTGAACTACTCAAAGGGGTCTTACTTATAGTGCATAGTATGATAAATCAGGACATTTCATACTGAAGACCTTGAGGGCATAAGACAGTGATGATTCCTGTGGTAGATCTTTTTTGGGGTTTTCATCATCTACAATGCCTGTAACTGTGGGGTCCATCAGTGCCTTAACAGGATGAGACCCCCAACAGTCCGAACACTTATTCAATTAGAAAGAGGCTGTGAAATTTCAAGGCTCCGGTACTCTTTTACCATAGCTTTCATTTTTTTGTCTGGCTTCAGGTCAGTTCTTCTCAGATGCTTTTTGTTAAATGGATCTACCATTCGCCTGTGGAAGAAGAGAGAGGTAAAACTACAGCACTTAAAGAAAAAAAAAAAATTCAATCAAGCATACACTTTAAAAAAAAAAGAAAAACAGTACATTTACAACCTGCCAGTAAATTACCGTAAAATGAACAGTATGTTTTTTTGCTGTGCCAGACTCGTATCAAGGTGCAATACTGGTGACTTACCTCTTCAGTGCGTTTTCTATGCATTTCCTTTCGTAGACATCTCTGTATTTGGTTACCACTGGATCAATAAACATCTTTTTTGAGAGCGGGCAAACTAAATGACGAGGAATTTGGACTTGGCTCAAAACTTCACCCACCAATTTCTGGAAGGAAAATAAACATTAATTGTAATTCCGGATTTACTAGATACGAGTAATAATCAGAACTTCCACATTGTGTTGAAGAGCTACCCTTAGCCATCCTCTCATGTTCGTGGATTAGTTATGTTCCCCAGTCAATTTTGACCTGGTATAGTTTAACCACTATTTACCATAAGCAGTATTTTAGCCTCCAGTTGTATTTTACCTCACCACCCAGTCAGCCATCTACAACTATGAAATTGAAAAAAAAAAAAAAAGTCCATACACACTTCACTTACATGATACATCCTCAAAACAACTTTTGCAGAATCTCATTGACAGTCTTTGCCATGATTATATTTGACCCAAACATAACAGGAGAGGTAAATGTGCGTTTGGCTTGCGATAACACAGCTTACAGCTTTTTAACGTCACAAGGTCCGGGATACTATACGTCACGCTAACCTTCTCCATGTCTTCCAACGATGTGCCTGCTGCTTCTACAGTGGTCTTTTCAGCTTGTTTCACATAAGCCTGTGGATTGGACAGGAACTCCTCAGCTACGACACTGCGAGAGATACAAGAATGGATTTAAGGTTCACCATGAGTGCTGTAATGGGCCCTTTGGCCTTCAATTCCTCAAATGATATTTTACATTTTTGATTAAAAACAATATACAAAAACACAAAAATAAAAGGCTCACTTAGTTGAAACTAAAATTCTGTAAATGATGCATGCAAGAGAACAAGAGACAAGTCAATAGTTGGGATTTGAGCCTGTTCGGCAGGTAATGACATGGGGGCGACATGGCTCAGGCAGTAAGCAGTCGTCTGGCAGTCGAAGTGTCCCTGAGCAAGACACCTAACCCCCAAATGCCCCTGACAAGCTGCCAATCACCATTGGTGTGTTAGTGTGTTAGTGTGTGTGTGTGTGTGAATGGGTGAATGAGAAGCATCAATTGTTCAGTGCTTTGGATAAAGGCGCTATATGAATGCCAACCATTTATCCATTTAATGACGAAAGACATACATGAACAAACTCAACTCACCGAAAGAGGAAGCAGCGCGCTACAGAGATCGAAACCCAGCACAGGGCAAGCAAACAAACAGGGTGGAGACAGTCTCAAAACCTCTCAACTTTAGCCCGAGCTAAAAAGAGGTTCCTGCGTTTCTTTTCATTTGAAAAGGAATGCAGTCCTGCGGCTTTTGCGAATGACAGAACATTAATTACAGAAAGTGACACAAAAAAAGCCCAGAGTCGAGGGAAGACAGGCCTTAATTAGAGCAGATGCACCTGCAATACCCGGAAAATAACGGAGCCGGCTAAAACCATGACAGTAGGAAGTCAGGAAACAGACCGTGATTCAGGCTGAGAGGCTGATACATACACCTGAGTAGTTTACCTGTCCAAAGGATCATCCGGATCAGCTGCGATCAGGAGTCCGAACACTGAATCCAGAATCTCTTTCATTGTTACGTTTGCAGAGTAGTTCCGATCAAATATATGGTGACAGATACGTCCAATACTGTTGACATTGCAGTGGTGGATCTACAGTATTTTTACCTTAAGGAAATTACTTGCATTTGCAGGTGGAACACATGGAAAATATTTTATTATTGGTTAATTCATGGATAGCTAAAATGTTGTCAGAAAGTTGTAACATGACTCAGTCAGTCTCTGGGGAAGGATACAGGAGTGAGGAAACGCACTTGAGGGGGTTTGACGGGGTAATCTGCCCCAAATTGGCAGTAGAGCTCAAAGTTTCCTTTTTCATATGGTGTATCAGGAGGCCCTGACATCAGAATCTTCCAGAAACCTGAAAGGGAAATGAGAACTTCTGATGTAGAAAAAACAAAGACATTTGAGTTGGCAAGGTGATATTTTGGAATGTGAATGTGTGTGCGTGTGTGTGAAATGAAATGAAAAATAAACAATACCAATAAAACAATTATCTGCACCAACAGTATACTGTAAAAAGAATTGTTTATGGTCAAATGTACAGGATTTGACTGTTCTTTCAAAAGTAGTTCATAGTCAAAGTAATGTAGACTTACAGCAATGTGATCTTTTCACCATTTTTACGGGATATTTTCATCAAAAATGACCACGCCTTTTCTACTTCTGCGTGTCACTTGTTTGAAATACGATGTGAAGACCAGTGTATGATTATGTCGAAGTGGTTAGCGTCGATTAGTTACTCACTGAAGTCGCTCTCAGAGGGAAACACTGTGCAGTACGGATGGGGATCCACGTGCAGGCTCCTCAGCTCATCCAGAATTCGTCTCTCCCTGCTCATCATTTTGGTTTGCTTGGGTGCATTATGCAAAGCACTGCACAATAAGACAGTATTGCATTAATTATTATTAGGTATGTATTAGACACAGTGGCCCACATTTATTAATATTTTCGGAAATCCGCGCACAAATGTCTGTGATCAGAAACGAACTAACAGCGTTCGCCAGATTCACGACAGACACGTGGACACCGCTTTTTTCGTATCCACGTGTGTCTGAGGATAAATACCAAGTAACCGTAAATCAAAGACGCGTGCAAAAAATTAGTGATTAGCATAAATTGGCGCCCTCTGAAGCGGAGATTGAAGTTCTGTTAATGGAAGTACAAGCTAAAAACCTATACCGATCAGCCATAACATTAAATTAAAATTTCACAATTAAAAATGCTTTAAACTGTATGAACTTGTCAATAAACACTTAATAGTGCATGTTTTAGTTATTTAAATGGTACGTACTGGTGTTCATGATCATTATATCGTAACAAGTGTGCCAGGACCTAAATAATGTTTTATATTTTAAAAATAAAAAAGAGCCGCCATATTTAAAAATGCATGGGATCTATTCTGACATAAGTTCCATCACAGGCAGTACCATGTAAGTCCTACAGAGGGAAGCAGGGTGAAACTGATGTAGGTTTAGATGCCATGCATTTTAAAATATAGCGGGTGGTCTTTATTTCTTGTTAAATATGAAAACGTCTACAGGTCCTGGAGCATACACATCATCGTGAACACCAGTACGTACTAAGATATTTAAATGAGAAGACACACACACAAGCCCGCCCCAATACGCTTACAAGACATTTTCTTTGCAAACTTTTGAATGCAATTCACTTATGATTATCTGCTTATGAGTAATGCATATATGAGTAATATATATGAAAAATGGGTTTAAACACGCACTATGCAACAGTTTAAAAGAAAATGGTTTCACATTTGGCACTTTCCTTCCCACAGTGATGTCTGCAAGGCAGCCGTTTCAGCTCCGTCAACCATTAAATTATGTGTACATATTAGAACTTCTCTGGCAACTTTTCTTTAATGTATTTTTATTAAATGTATCTGTATTTATGTTACCGAGCTAGTTATTGGCACATCATAGGTGACGTCGTTATCTGGAATCTCACCGTTGGGTGACAGTAATAGCCTATAGCTACGTTTTTCTGTCCTTGCAGAGAGCCAGAAGGAGGTGTTACAAGCGTCAAACCAAGTGATTATGTGGCCATGCTTCAAATATTCTAAGAACGCTGTAAATGTAAAACGACAACAACGAAGCCTAATGGTGCATTCACGTCATATTAGAATGAACAAATTAGCTCATTCCGACTGGGAAAAACTGTTCACATCAACCTCTGACATTAAACGCGAGGCAAAAAACAAAACTCGTAAACAAATCAGCCACGTCATGCCACTTCTATAGCCTCCCATGATGTTTGCAGGTGTAGCTTGAACTTGGAACTCGCCATTATAGTTCGTGGTTTCGTAAGCGTAGTAGGATACGCCATGCCCCATACGTGTTTTATGGAATTTATATTAAACTCCACTTAAGCATTAATTAATCAGGATTACCGGAATGAAACATCACCCAAATTTATGTTGAATCCTGTTGCATTTTTATATTATATGAATAATTATAACCAAGCGGCATATTAAAATAATTTAGCCACCATAAATAAAATGCTGCTGTCTTTGGTTGGCTCCTTGCCAACCAAGTTTTTAGGTAAAAAGTAGTCAATTGCTTACAGTAATATGTTACTTTTGTTTTTATTATTAAATACAAAATTGTCTCTGCAAAATTAAATCTTTTGGAAAATGAATATTTGGAAAGTCCGAAAACTTTGATGAATCCCACATTATTTATGGTGAATTTCGTTCGGCTCACGTTTGATAAATGAGGCCCAATGACTAAAAGGAAATGCATTTATATCAGATAATTACATATTACATTTTAGGAAAACAGACAAGGAAGGGTGAAGTGCTGGTGGCCTCTGCTGGCTGGAAGGTGAACCCTGGTCAACCCTGACAGTTCTAGTCGAATGTAGGCAGCTTAATACCGTACTTACGTCTGAATGGAAAGGGAGCAGTGTGAAATTAACCAGGATGTATGCCACAATACATGTTATTCTTATCTCTTATCTCTGTATTCTGTATCTTACAGTACTTACATTAGTGGCAACGTCACTTTGTCATTGACCTCTTTAGGAAGTAAAACCTCCGGTTCCTTGTCATAGCCCTTTCCTTGCAAAATGCCAGACAAATCAGTCTGTTAAGAACAAAATACAATATGAATATATTGTCATAATACAAATAATTTGTATGGAGTCAAACTTTTCTCAATGTACACCAGAAATGGAGTGCAAAATTAGGAGGGTTTTAAAAACATATAAAATTTGAATTGCTGTTTGTGCTTACAAGAGACCCTAAATACAAAAATATATTTAAAATTAAATTAAATTAAAATAAAATAATAATAATAATAATAATAATAATAATAATAATAATAATAATTCAGCAATGACAAAATAAGTTTCTTACCAGTCCTTGGATAGAGGATGCCTCATATTTTTTCTTCAGTTTCCTTCCCTTCAAAGACAGGACAGTTTCCATTTCAAAGAGTTTTAATGCCTCTTTACCTGTCTCTGGTTTGAAACAGCAACCTCCTGTAAAAACATTACTTCATAATGTTTCCCACATCAGACATTTTGCAAGCCTGATATTATTATTTTTCCTATAGATATATTGCAATTTCTCCTGTACAATAGCCCATGAACATATATGTAAACTCACAATAATGACACAATAAATGTTTGTGTTATGTATCTGGATTCCGTCTGTCTGATTATATTGCCTGGTTATTTATGTCTGTTTCCTGTCTGATATTATGATCATTGATTATTGCCTATCCCCTTTGTAACCTCTGCTTTAGTGTTTATTGTCAGTCTTGATTTATTTAGTGTATTTAGTTATTTTCCATATTTACATTACTTCTGTTCATGTCTGATTTAATTACATACGTAGGTTCACTGTCTGGTCATTGGGTCCTTCCGTTTTTACCTGAACACTCCCCGTCCTATGAGTAACACGACTCAGAAAAGGACAATATTCAGTCATTTAACAGAGCCAGTGAGGACACACAAGTGGATTAAAACTCAGTTGTCTTCCGTGCACAGCAAAAACTAAGTTTTCGTGGAAAAACTGGTTTAAGCATGTGGTTTTAATGTTGTGGCTGATCGGTGTATGCATAACATTTCAAGCACACAAAATTACAGTATATAGTAGTGATATTTGTGAATAAACTAAATGCCAACACATAAATAGTTTATGAATGTAATGAGAACGTTGCTGACCTGTCACATTGCTGATTCCATGCAGGACACTGTTTTCCTCTCCTCCAAGCATGACAGTGTCCACTACAATGTGGGCGTCAATCAGCCTGACTGCAACTTTCACAGGATCACATCTAGAACTAATATTGTGAAAATTACAGTTGTAATTTAAATGTAAAAATGTAAAATTAATTAAGTCATAATACCTAAGATCACATTTTCCCCCCATTCTGATGGCTGATGTGAACATTAACTGAAGCTCTTGACCCATATCTGCATGACTTTATGCACTGCACTGCTACCACATGATTGGCTGTTTAGATAATCGCATGGATAAGTAGGTGTCCTAATAAAGTGCTCAGTGAGTGTAGCAAGCTTGCTAGTTTACATAATCCGTCTGGAGAGCTAACATTAGCTAGCTTGCCACAACAACAGCAAGCTTGCCACAATATTAGCTAGCTTGCCACAATATTAGCTAGCTTGCTTCATTTCATTGAAAGCATAAATGGGAATTTACCCTACATCCGTCCCATCACTGAGACACAGCATGCGGAGTCTGCAGTCTGGAAATTTCTTCTTGACATCGTTTAGCTTAGAAATTCCAAGATACAAGGCATCATACAGGGGAGTGACTCCACAGGCTTCAAGACTGTTGACATACCTCTGAGGTACCAAAGATAATACAAGATTTAATACAAGTAAATGGAATGCAATTAAATCTCAATACCATTTCGCAGGTCTACTACAATGGAAAAACTTGTGTTTATACACTGTACATTCATTCTAAATGTTTTGAAAACATTGTGAATGAAATTACAATTCACAAAAAAAGATTACCTGAAAAAGTCCAACAATCTCTGTGAACTCATGAAATTCCGGGCACCGTCCTCCAATCTTAACCAGACCAATGATATGATGAAATGCGTATGCACTGGTCCTGTCCATGAAAGCCAGGAAGAGCTGCTTCACAGCATCCATCCTGCTCCGTGTCTGATCCTGTTCGTAGCATACCTCCGCCATTGAATAGCTTGCATCAACAAGAACCTGAAATATCAATAATAAATAATACCATATTTGTTATCTTCCTGATTTGTGTAGTAAAATGTATGGAAGATGGAATTATGTCATTAGCATTTATACCTCCATCATCACATTCGAACCAGGATAATATAACATGAAACACAGGCACATCGAGTTTACCAATATTGCCTCTTCTGGCACCCCACTGATTTTGTATGTGTGGTCTGTTCTGGCATCTTTGAGTCTAAAAGAAAACATTTTCATGACTTGAAAATTAAATAAATATGGATGAACACTATGGGAAGACGCATCCATACAGTTACACCCATGCACTGAATTTTCCCAGCAGTGTCTTTAATAAGTATGAAATATTAATAATAATATGAAATATTCACATTGGGTGTCGCACACCTTGAAACGTCTCCCCCTGCTTTCCAGCAGTTTTCATAGAAAAGAAAGTCGGTAACTAAAAAGGCTTAAACTCCCACTCATCCTAGCAAGGCAGGCATCCGAGACTTTATTATATATATGTTTTTATTTTGTGTGTGTGTTAGTATGAAAGAACACATTTGAAATTTGTGGAAATACTGGATGACCATAATTAAATAAATCTCTCTCAATCACCTCTTTGCTGTTAAAGACATGGTAATTAGTAAAATCACTGTGAATAACAAGTAACCTTTTTAACTGTTGGTTTTATTAGGTGGGGAAAAAATAAATTCCATTTCTTAAGTGGACATATAGAAATTGATAAACTTACATTATATAATTACAATTATCTGTAGCATTACAACATTAGATGACTAGAATATGCAAAACTATTCATTCAAGTTTACATAAACATTGTAAGCTTAAACGAAAAATCTTATTTTAAATACTTACCCTTTTGCCAGTTCATCCACATCGACAGCCTTTTGTTTCCCGGTGAGACAATCAAAAACCTGGACTTCCAGTGATTGTAGTCCTTTCTTTCGGCTCAGATAAACTGCACAGTTATCTTAATTGAGTGGAAATAAATTATAAATTATTTATGATAGACATTCACATGTACAATAATAATTTATGACTTACCAGAATTTTGAAAGGTTGCATAATAATATTAAGATCATATTGTTCTAACCATAATTTTTTTCCTAATCTAAAAAATACATTAGGTGATACAAACTTGTAGGGACTTATGTACAAAGTGAGAGGACTTTGCCTTTTTATTATTCTGAAATGATTGTAAGCCAATCTTGTGCCTGGTATAACAATACCTGTGCTTTCTGCCTTGGGCAGATCACCCGCAGTCCTTTCATACATTCTTTTAAATGCATGCAATGTCATGGTTTAGCCCATATTGTACATCATATTTGAATACACACGGTTATACTGCATGTACGCTCAGTGAGCACTTTATAAGGTATTTATTACTTCTTTTGTTTACTTATTGGTCTTCTGCTGCTGTAGCCTATCTTCTTCACCGTTGTGTGTTCAGAGATGCTTGATCCTTGGGGTCCACCCTCACCATTTTCCTTACCGAATATTATATACTTTATTGTACATTGCTCTGGATTAGAGTGTCTGCTAAATGACCGTGATGTAATGTGTCCTCTTCCTGGCAGGTTTGGAACCATTGCAGAAGTTTTACATGTTTTTATTACTGCCCTTACAGTGTCGGTATCTTTTACTGTTTATGCATTACCAGGCATGATGAATTTCTATCTTTATTTCTCCATTTTTATTAAGGGTGCCAATAATTCTGGAGCCCAGGATACTGTATAATCTTAAGAGCATCCTACCTTTGGCTATGAGAATGAGGCGGGGCCTTTCCATTCCTAAACTCTCCAGTTGTAAAGGTGGAGTCAGTTCCAGGTGAGAATACACTGACAACCCAACAGCCATCTCCTCATATGTCTTCTCTGGCTTGACCTGAAAGCTACCATGTCCAGTTCAACACATGAGTCACGGAGACAACCTGAACCGCATACCGTAGATACATAACCCCAAACAGCACCCATCTTAAACGCAGAGTATGCCTTGAACACAGGCAGCAAGACATGATCAATGCTCATAATATTAAATGTTCAAATATTATGTTATGAATGCACAGGTCTAATACAATTTTACAACTAACTAAGTGAACAGAAGTGAACCTGACCTCTAAATGGTATAACTTAAAAATCAGATTTTAAAGCAAGATTATTTTTATTTTAACTTTTTACAGTTTCCAAATAATACAAATGTAAAAGGTTTTGGAACCCTGTCACTTAGTACTTTGTAGTTCCTCCTCGGGCAACTATAACAGCTTTCAAGCGCTTTCTGTAGCCAGCTAAGAGTCTTTCAATTCTTGCTTTTGGAATCTTTCCCTATTCTTCCTGACAGAACACCTCTAGCATAGAAATATTCTTTGGCCTCGTTGCATGTACGGCATGTTTGAGATCTCTCCACAGATTTTCTATAATATTCAAGTCCAGGGTGACCATTCCGAAACCTTCATCCGTCTTTGCTGGAGGTACATCATAGTTGATTTTGAGGTATGCTTTGGTCTTCTCGGAATACCCAATCTCTCTTCAACTTCAATGTCTGTACTGACCATTGAACATTGTCATCTAGCATTTCTTGATATTTGGTGGAATCCATTCGACTTTCCATTCGCACAATATTTCCTGTGCCCCCAGCTGCCACACAACCCCAAAACATAATGGATCCACCTCCATGCTTCGCAGCTGGCAGAGTGTTCTTCCTCACAAAGGCTTCACCTTTTTTTCTCCAAACATATCTTCTTTGGTGGTGGCCAAAAAGTGACATTTTGGTTTTGTCAGTCCAAAGCACATTGTTTCAAAAGGCTTCAGGCTTCTCAATGTTTTCTTTTGTATTCATCAGTCTCTTATTTTGTGTTGAGGTCATTCTTTGTGGCAACTCTGCCATGTAGGTATTTGTTGTTTAAAGTGCAATGCATTGTGTGTGGGTTCTTCTGAGCATTTCTCACCAAGTTTCAGGCCATTCTATCTGAAATCTTACTCCTACTTCCAGACCTTGCCTTGACTTCAACTATTCCAATTATCTTCCATTTTCTAATAATGATAGTGGAACTAGGTAGTTTTTGTAGCCTTCTCCTTCTCGGTGGAAATGAACCATCTTCATTCTGAAGACCTTGGACAACTGTTTAGAGGAACCTAATAGTTCTTACCACCAGACAGAACAGCCACTGCAGTTGGATACTTTAGAAGGTATGGAGTTGTACTCATCTGACTAATTGATGCCCTAATGAGTAAATCACCTGGGTCTGGGCCTTAGTAATCAAAAAGTAACAAAGAATAATCCAAAAGGGTTCCCAGACTTTTGGACAGAGCCCTTTTCCATTTTTTTTATAAATTTTATAAAAGCAATCTTGCTTTAAAATTTGCAGAAAGGTCTCATGTTTAACTCTGTACAATTTAGGTTTGCTTTCGAACACATACAGATTAATTGTAAGAGACATTTACACCAGAGGTGGCAAAACTTTTGCACCCCACTGTACACTATCCTGGGACACTAATGTTGAGACATTTCATAGACTATTTCAAGTACAGTACTGATGCACATGTTTTTTGGTTCACAAAAGGACAGCTGGCAAAGCCATAACGAAAGAACATAAAAGATGCAAGTGGTATATCTGATGTAAAGTAAACAAAAGAAACCAATGTTTGTTCTTGTGATTGAGATGTTGTCAGCTCCCAACCCCTCCCCCCTCACATACTAGTATTCTGAACATGTCTTACTTGTAACCACAATCATAGGCACAATCATAGGAAACTGAAATCTTACTTGTGACCATGACCACAATCATAGGCGATCCACTGGTGAAAGTACTGAGTCTGGCGAGGAAGGCTCATTAAAATCTTCTCAATATTTCTGGCCCTCTGGAGTGATGTTTCCTTTAGGTTGTCTTCAGTGCAATTTGGAATTCTTTGTTCATCTTAGAACAACAACATTTACATAAGATGTCTAAAGAGTGAACGACAATTCGGAACATATTTGGGCAATTTGAAATAAATCTAACAATGTGTTTTATTAATAACAACCATTACATAAGAAATGCATGTATCTTTCATATCAAGACTACCTGTCCACCCTGTTACATATTCCATATGTACAGGGAAAGATCCCCTTGGTCATTATACATGGATACTCTACAAGACTTTCTGTTCACCCTGTTACATATTCCATATGTATGGGGAAAGATTCCCTTGGTCATTAGACACGGATACTCTTTAAGACTTTTCCTAGGAGATTTGCAGCTGACCACTGGAGATTGACTGGAGTCAGCAGACTTGAAGCGGGTATCCTTCAACACTGCCTTCCTATTAGCAATTATATCAACTTGGAGAATGGGGGAGGCTCTATCAGTATCTATGGTGAGTTTCCCCATAGATATGAAATATGTAGCAGGGTGGAGAGATGGTCTCCACATGAAAGAGAATGTATTGATTCTTCCAAGTTGAAAGACTATCTCAGCGGTTGGAGGCTGACATAGTCAATCAAAATATCAGAGATACCACACCAACTCTGTGCTTTATAGAGCACTAATCAGAACGGCACAGCCAGTGTCTGATGGAGTATCCATGTTTACATTTACATTATTGGCATTTGGCAGACGCTTTTATCCAGAGCGACATACAGCTGATTAGACATTACATTATTAGACTAAGCAGGAGGCAATCCTCCCCTGGAGCAATGCAGGGTTAAGGGCCTTGCTCAAGGGCCCAACAGCTGTGCAGATTTTATTGTGGCTACACCGGGATTAGAACCACCGACCTTGTGTGTCCCAGTCATTTACCTTAACCACTACGCTACAGGCCGCCCCATGTCTAAAAACCACAGGGGGGAGTCCTTCCCTGCACATATGGAATATGTAACAGGGTAGATAACCATGGTTACACCACAACCAATATGTTATGTGTGCTAGAGATTTCATAAACTGTTTCCTAATTCCTAACAGTATGTTCTCCTGGACCCTGGCCCATGGCTACACAAATTGCAAGTTTAAATGGACATGTTGGGCAGAACAGCGTCTTTGTGCTAAAACTTCTCTGACCCCCTAACACTTGGTTGGGTCAATGATTAAAACCTGACACCTGCCGCTTAATTTTCCCTCTAATCAAACTGTTTATCAAAATCACAACCACTAATTAATTGTGCCTCTTGCTGCAAGATCATGATCAGTCTAAATCCTTAATTTAACATAGGCTCAAATTAAGAAATTGAAGGTCATTGATAGTTCCTATAATTGATCTCACCCCTTATTTTGTCCAGAATAAATGCTCTCTCATAAACGGAAGTGATCCCAGGAATCCAAACTGGCTCACATAGGTTACTGCCTGATCCTTCACATGTCAGCCGCATTGTAGCATATACTTCCGTATGTTGGCTGTTTTCCTGGAAAATTATTTAAATGCAGTATTTAGTTTACTTTATGGGTCATTAATAAGGTACATTAATTAGCATTAGCCAATGTAGTTGTTAACATGATTAATTACATCTATATTTACACATTAGCAAACCATAGGATAAGCATATTATCTCTTAACCATTAACAAGTATATTAACTGTTTTTACATTCCAATACAAATTGGCATTAACTAATTTAGTTGTTAACATGAATTCCAATCATGATATACAAATACATAAACACAGCTGTACAGATTGACTGTTCAGTAGTTAGTTAGTTATGACAACATTAGATAATGCCAGTTCATGTAATTGTGTTGAAATAGTTTGTAAATACATTTCTGTGCCAAGTGAAACAAGCATTTGAATTAAGGCTGGAATTGCACCTCCCACATTCAAAAGCATGCAATAACCCTCATGCACATTTGGAGCTGTGTAGTATGGAGGAGTTATTTAATTGCATAACGTATTTTGTGCGTTTCTGAGAAATATTTTTTGAACTGATCCAAAGCCAGTGGAGCTAGTTCAGGCAGAGAAATGCCGCCCTCTCACATGATGCATATATGTCCAAATTCTTAATTTGTTTGCTGTTGTATCTCAAAGTCAGTATGGGTGTTATTCAGGGCATCGTTTATGATGTGAGATCACTTGGTGACTGACAGCGTACCTTCGCTTGAGACATCAGGTAGGCCCAGCAAATTGTTGAGTATTCAAAAACCTCATGATCTTCAATCACCCTCAGACCATTCCTCTTGGTTAAACTGGGTAACAGTTCTCTGAAGAGAAGGTAGAGTCCCTCCACTACTGCAATCTAAAATCAAATTAAATGTGTGTGCAAAAATACACTCAGTGAGCACTTTACTAGGTGCTTATTAGACTTATTTTTTAGACTTATTAAGACTTCTGCCGCTGTATCCTATCTACTTAAGAGGTTTGGCATGTTGTGTGTTCAGAGATGCTCTTCTACATACCACTGTTTTAATGTGTGGTTATTTGCATTACTGACGCCTTCCTGTCAGCTTCGAGACGTCTGGCCCTTCTCCTCTGACCTCTCTCATTACAACATGTTTTTGCCTGCAGAACTGCTGTTCACTTGATGCTTTTTATTTTTCGCACCATTCTCTGCAAACTCTAGAGACTGTTGTGTGTGAAAATCACAGGATATCAGCAGTTTTTGAGATACTCAAAGCACCCTGTCTGGCACCAACAATCATTCCACGGTCAAAGTCATTTAGATCACATTTCCTCTCCTTTCTGCTATTTGGGCTGAACAACAGCTCAACCTCTTGACCACATCTGCATGATTGTACGCATTTAGTTGTTACCACATGATTGGTTGATTAAATATTTGCATTAACAAGCTTACAGGTTGCATTACAGGTCTACCTAATAAAGTGCTCACTATATAGAAGTACAATTACAGTATATTTGAACAAGAATAAATGTCTATGTAAACCTATGTCTATGTAATTGGGTAAAATTTTGCCCATGAAGATATATTACCACTATAATAAAATAAATATTGGACAGAATATTTATTTTAATTGTATTTTCTCAAGTAGATGGTATATGTACCTTCTGGTTCCTGGTCCCAAATTCACCCTTGCACATTATCTGATATAAAGCCAGGGCTAATGCATTGCATCCGGTGAGCTTCCGTATGTATGTGATGACCTTCAGAAACTGCTCATTTGAATGCCGCATGTGCTGTAGAACAAGAAAAAAAAAAAAAAAAAAAAAAAGCAGATAAATAATTTTCGCTAGGTAGTTTATCGTGTTATGGTTAAGATTTTTTTTTTCCTTCATATTAATAATATGTGAGGATTTGGAGCCAAAGGTAACATTAGCTTTACTTCCGTGATACTTGGTCCCATATAGGTAGGCATATTTATAAGTACAGACGGATAGTGGTCTTATATTTTGTATTTGTTTCAGCCATTTACACATTTTAATTTACCATTTACACTTGCTAAAGGAACGCAGCTAAAACCGTCACTTAGGGCTACTAGCATCTAGCTAGCTGTGGTGGTGTTTGTAGCATTTCCGCTAGCTAGTTAATCCCGTTACGATTAAGAATTTGTTTCTTTCATACTAATAATACTCAACTAGTTGGAGCCAAAAGTAACATTAGCTTTACTTCTGTGATACTTGTGCATACATATTTAGCTATATCAAACAATCACCTAGTTACTTACAGGTGCATCTAAAAAAAAAATGAATATCGTGGAAAAGTTTTTTTTCCGTAATTTATTACAAAACTGAAACTTTCATATATTCAAGATTCATTACACAAAGTGAAATGTCAAGCCTTCTTTTGTTTTAATCTTAATTATTACGGCTTCCATACTTTTCAGTATGAACATACTTTTCAGAAGGTCGATATTTCTGTATTATAAATCCTTTTTTTGATTTGGTTTATGAAATATTATAATATTTTGAGATACTGGATTTTTTTCCATGAGCTGTAAACTGTAATCATCAAGATAAAAAATAAAAAAAGGGCTTGAAATATTTCACTTTGTGTAACGAATCTAGAAAATATGAAAGTTTCACTTTTTTAATTAAATTACGGAAGAAAATGAATGAATGAAATTAATTTCCACGATATTCTTTTTCTTTTTTCTTTTTTTGATGCACCTGTATATCGCCATAGCTGTGGGAACGTTAACTAGCGTTCGTAGCATATCGCTAGTTAGTGAAATCTGCTGTGGTTTTAAAGCTTTTCTTTAATGATATTTAATTATTTGGACATTCACTGTCATTAATTATGATGTTCTAGCCTAAGACAACACAATAAACTGTCTATACGCGATTTATATATGAGCAGAAAAACAATGCAAGCTTTATTTGCTTCTGGACAGAGCTTTGTGCGCGGACTCATTCATTTTCTGCCATGAACTAACTCAGAACCAAGCTACAGGAAGGCTGCCAGCACATCTTCCGGTTTGCATACCCTGAAATGTGAGATGTGACAGCCTATAGTTTCTCAAAATTCAGGCTGTTTCAGGTGACATATGTGTCATTGTGGCCACGGATGGGCTTCCCCTTCCTGGAAAGTGTTTGTATTTAAAAACGTGGTTCGTTTTTAAAAGGCCATTCCTATTGTAGGCACTCAAAGCGAAATTGAACTGCTCTGCGACAGTCGACTGTTCCCTTGCTAACCAGGCATATGTACAGTTTGCACGGACTCTGCTCTTTTTATGTAAACTGAATGTCTCTTGTTCGGTTCCAGTTACTAAAGCCAGAGTGAGTAAACGAGGAGTTTTCGACTCCAGTAGCAATAGATCGCTGTCTCTTAGCCCAGCAACAGGGTCGAAGCAATGAGCTTGTGGCTTTTTCTTCCCACACATTGTGCGCGGGATTGCCCGGTCATAGTCAAATTGATTAGCGACATTGTTTACACCAGTGACGTTATTTGACGTGTTTAACGTTAGATTTTTTACTTAGTTTCGCTGCCTAAATCCATCATTAAATATTAGCCTGTGTATTTGTAAAAATGACTACACTACATAGTAAATGAGGATTCATGTTAATTATGTTTATTATTAACGTATTCCATTATAAATACAAAAACCATAAACACCGTTAATTTCAATATGATGTCAGTGCTGATCTGTCAGTGGAATCATATTGAGTCCGCGCTCTTTCTTGACATCAGCTTGACGACATAGCAACAGTAACTAAGCGGGGAAACCGACACGGTTTGTCACATCTATCAATCTCTGGCCAGTTATATTACGTGGTTTTTGTGTTTAGTAATTGTGCTGAACTTGCAGTTATCTTAGTATGAGTAGTAATATGAGTAGGACTATTAGATTTGGTGCTTTGGGCTAACTTTTTGTGTTAGAGTGCGTGCCAAATGCAGGTAATGTAATGTAACATACTGTAAAAGCAATGAGGGTGTTCTGAGTCCGAAATAACTTACAATGGCATATAAGGCTGAGAGGAAAACACTCATTCCTTTCGTTGTTTGTGTGATGGAAGCTGAAGTATCATTGTTGAAGAACGCTGCCTTATCCTGATACTTGTCATTGAGTGACGAAAGGGAGAAATGCAGAATTGACTGACTGCTGATGCCAAGATCTTTCAAGGGTGTGCCACCACCTTTTTCCTCATCTCTGTATTAAAACACATAGACACACACATGCACATGCACACACACACATGCACACACACACACACACACACACACACACACACACACAGTCACATATTTATGGGGGTGCAAGAGAGATTTCATTTGTGGTAATCAATCACATGCATATTTGACATATATTGTGAGCTTGCTATTAAAATGCTCCATCTGTGTTCAGGGTAGTTCTGAGATATGAACATTACAAGTTTTCACATCCCAGCTGGAAAATCTGTTATGCGGCAGATTAAATATACAGTAGTTCAAATATATACAAATGATATATCTATATCGCAGCAAAATAAAAGGAAAGTTATTTTTATTTAAAAACATTTTGTTTCAACAAATGCAGTCATATAAACTCATCTCATGAAAAAAAATATCTTCATTATAATAATAACAATAAAAACAAACCCTATAATGTTTTCTTTAGGGTTAGGGTAAGTCTATAATACAATATCCGAACATACCGTGGTGTGAGTGATCGGGGGCGATGTCGTATCGCGACTGTCTTGACGTGAGCCGAGGATTGAACATTGCAACCAATCACATAACACACTGGGCAGCCTCTCAGTTTTGCACTAGTGATTGCAATGCTCATTCATTTTTGGCTCTGTTCGTTCAAAAGATTTGTTTGTTCACATGAGTGCATGGGTGTCATATGTTACTCAGTTCATTGTTAACTGTATAAGGAGGTAAAGTGGATGTCCCACTGAAAGACATTTTTGGTATACTGCTACGTGCTATGCCAGCGGATTTCATCATTGCATTACATTATTGGCATTTGGCAGACGCTCTTATTCAGAGCGACGTACAGTTGATTTCTTTTAGTGTTCTAGTAAGAAAATGTTCGCCGAACAGGTGACTTTATGAAATGTTGACTTTAGTGTGCTGCACAACAGTATTTATTTATTTTGTCTTTTTAAAGTTTTCCTTTTAGCTGAACTATATTATGAGCAGGCAACTTATTTGGTTATGGAACTAGCTGGATATATAACTAAGATATGATAATGTACCACAAACGATGGATCTGCAACGGACAGTTTGAGACAAATAAAGGTTTAGCTAAACACGCATGATTCAACACGTAAAAAGATAAAAGGAACTTGTAGCTGCCCAAATTGCCCTCCAGACAAGCGGTCACTGAAACCCTGTATACTATTGCTTATTATCCAAGCAAAGAATACATATCCAGTTAGAAAACGATACCAGTAAATTTTCGGTAGCAACAAGCAAACAAGCTATTAGCTAGCTTGCCGAATTTACAAATATCCGCCACAACGCGTGTGTAACAATGCTCGCAAGGCTAGTTACTATGTTCATATTGCCTCAGGAGGATATTTGTACATTCATTAAGCTAACTTTGGGTAATTTGCTTGTTGCTACCGACACAAAACTGGTTTTGTTTTATAACTAGATATGTACTCTTCGCGTGGATAATAAGCAATAGTATACAGAGTTTCAGTGATAGCTTGTTTGGAGTGCAATTTTGGCAGCTACACACGAATAAGCCTCCATGCCACTGACTGTGGCAATTAGAACCATTTTTGATGAGCTTGAATTATTGAATTATTGTACAGCTGTGCAAATGTTTGGTACAGAGGGACGGCCCGACAACTGTATATTTTGAAACCAGAATTACAAACACAGGCAGAGGGAGCAGAATACCGGTAATATCGTTCCCGATACATCTGCTTTACCTCCCTATAGGTTCATAGTGTAAACAAGCCATCCACGTGTGGCTCCGTCAGAATAAATAACTCAATTTCGATTCTATTGAGCATTATAATACAAGTACAATTACCCTAGTATACTCTGTTCATTATTCAATAATCCAAAGGTCTGTTTGTCCATTAAGTTGCACTGTTTGTTAGCTAGCTAAAACACTACAACGTCTTATAGTTGACATTAACGTTATTTGTAACAAACAAGTAAGTTACATCCAGTCTATCAATTAAAAGCGCCAACAACATTCTTCTCAACCCTCGTTCTGTTCAATTTTTGAATATAAATGTGTAGTAGAGGTTTACTCAGTGAATAGGTGTTATCTCTTTCATGTCCCACACATAAAATAAGCCAAGACATATAGTTTCATGTTTTAAAAAATAGCTATAATTTTTCAGAAAAAGAAAAATGTTAATTACAAATTGAACGCCGCGGGGTTAAGTCAACTGCATCTTGACTGGGCAGTGCAAGAGACAAATTTGGTTTAATATCTCTGGAGTAATATTATATGATATGTTTGTTAATGGCTTTGTGGCTATATGCAGCAGTAGCAGCCGATGTGATGACCCTATTCCATGGCAAACGACAACATCTGCTGTCTGAATTCACTGTTTATTTAGTAAATTTACTAAATTTCTAATCCCTTTATTTAGGGATTAGTAATTTGTGAATAGTTAGCCATTCTGGACATTGCAATTCCTGGTCATTTAATCAAGCTGATCATTTAAAGGGAACATGGTTTGTTGTTATGCAGCTAAAAATCACAATGAAATAAATCAGGCAAAAATAATTAAGTTTAAGTACTGCACCCACTTGGCATGCAGGACATGTGCTGGTATTCCTGTTTCATTAGACAGCTCTTTTCTCAGGTCTTGTAGGTTGTCTGTGTCCAAGTTTACTTTGATTTCATAATCTCCCTGCAGATTAAAAAGCAGCCATCATGTTAGTCATAAAAAATATTTTTTTCTTTTACACCCAATTGGTGGAGCAACATCTCCAGATGCATATTTCAGCCATGTAAAATAGTCTACACCTGATCATTAGGCTAGACGTTGGATTAGACTGTCGTTGACACTAAAAGCAGAGTATACAGTTGCAGTTTCTTGAACGGTACAAAGGCATTCAGAGGCAGGGGTGGATAGTCAATGGCTGCTGTTTAATACACACCTTGAGCATGATGTGGCACCGGACAGTGTCAGCCCCAGGGACCTGCCTGTATTGTGGGTTGCTTTTAACTGGAGTCTGTATGTTCTCCTTGGGTGTGAATATGGCATAAATCTCATTTCCGTTTTCAATGTGTCTGTCATTGAAACACCCTATCAACAATGAAAGAGAGTTAAGGAAAATAAAATGCTTGCTGAAACAGAAATGTCCCACAATGTTTTTCTCTGTTGCCTGCAAAACAAGGCAGAAACAATGCAAAGCTCTGTTGGGACAATGATCCAATGATGACAATGGGGTGAAAGATAATAATGGATCATTCCGTCTTGTGTAAAAACGTTTACGTTGCGGACCAAGATCTACTTTACTGTACCACAAAGTTATGTCTAGTGATTATGTTGCCATTATAAAACATGGAAGGATAGACAACTGCACCACTATAGGTTTGAGATATTTGATCATCAGATTTTAAAAAAACTTTTTTTAAATAATTTGTGGAATTAAGAATTTAGATTTCATTTGAAACTGGCATATTATCTGAAATAGTTTAATAATGTATTGTGCATTCATGAAATGTTGCATTTTAGCCCCATTTATTAGTAACAGAAATGTGCCCTTTTCTCACAACACCAAAAATGTATAATTAGCATTTTGTAAGAAAGCTCTGCAGATACTTTCAGTCAGGCACTGGTGTACTCACATGTGTTGAAGAAAGAATCATCTGTCAAAGGCATTCCATCCACTGTGTAAAGACACACAGCTTTGTCATTTCCGATGTTTTCCTGAATGGCAATCCGGAGCATCAGATCCTCCAGTGTGTTCTGAGATGGATCCATATCTGTGTGCCACATAATTGCGCAAAATAATTGTTTTTGTAAATGTCTGGTTTTCTCTTTACATTACATTATTGGCATTTGGCAGATGCTCTTATCCAGAGCGACAAACAGTTGATTAGACTAAGCAGGAGCAATTTGGGGTCAAGGGCCTTGCTCAAGAGCCCATCAGCTGTGCGGATCTTATGGTAGCTACACCAGGATTAGAACCACCAACCTTGCGCGTCCCAGTCATTTACCTTAACCACTACGCTACTGGCCGCCCCCTCTTTACATACATTATTCATTGCACTCTGTGCAATTGTCTACTCCCGAATCTGGAGCCGTATTACGTGTGTCTTTCTGAATCCAGTCCACGTCTTCATGCATCCCTCCTTACATTACATTATTGGCATTTGGCAGACGCTCTTATCCAGAGCGACGTACGGTAAGCTGGGGAAGACCCCTTAACTGCTAGCACCAATGTTCTGAATTTGATGCGAGCCATGACAGGCAGCCAGTGGAGGGAAGTAAGCAGGGGGGTGACATGTGAGTATTTGGGAAGGTTGAAGACCAGACAAGCTGCTGCATTCTAGATAAGTTGGAGGGGTCTGATGGCAGACGCTGGGAGGCCAGCCAAGAGGGAATTGCAGTAGTCCAGGCGGGACAGAACCATCGCTTGGACCAGGAGCTGGGTCGAGTAGGGGGTGAGAAAGGGGCGGATTCTCCGTATGTTGTATAGGAAGAACCTGCATGACCGGGTCACTGCCGCAATGTTCTCGGAAAGGGACAGTCTGCTGCCAATCACCACGCCGAGGTTCCTTGCACTGGGTGATGGCGTGAGTGTGGTATCCCCGAGGAAAATGGAGAGATCCAGGTGGGGAGAGGTATTAGCAGGGATGAAAAAAGGGCTGCTTGTGCGGCATGGAGCGACTCACTGACTCATTACTGTATTAAAGCCCATTCATGTTTCTCACCTGATGTATATTTGTTAGATCCCTCCCATGCCCCGCCTGGTTTGTCTTATCCCTCAGTGTATTTAAAGCCCAGTCTGGGTGTGCACACTTGTCAAAATGTTGATCATGGTTTCAGAGCCAATTCTTTGTAAGCCTGTAATTCATGAGATATTTAAGACACCCTTTTGCCTGATTTTCGAGTTTGCCTTGCCCCTTTGGTTTTGTTTGCTTTTGATTTTTGGTTTTTGATCTACATTCTGTTTTTTTGACTACTCTCTTGCTTTGCGATTTTGTACCTTTGTCTTTCTGCTCGTTAAAATTTTTGACCTTACCCTTAACTGTACCCTTACTATTCTTCTACAACTCGATTTGGCACTGTGTTTTCTGAATACCTGGCTTTTGAGGAAATTCCCTGACCTGTGTTTGGGTCTCCAAAACCATACATCCAACATACTGATATTCTCTGCAATATGCATTGTCATTTTCCTTTTCTGGGCTGGCCAGAGGGTTTGAAAGAGGGTTTTAAATAGTTTTTATATTCAATGCAGAATGTTGTCCTACCATTGATCTCCCTGAGCTCAGGACATTTGGGGAATGTGTATTTCACACTGAAATTCTGCATCAACTTTTTAACGCTTCCAAGCCTTCCAATGCGTCTCCGCATAATTTCAAATCTCTTCTTCTCCACTTGACTGAACCCTGAGGGAGAAATATTTCTTTAATATAACTTTAAAAACAGGTATACAGACAGTTTGGTGTCTGGACACTTAATACACATTTCATCAATAAAATGACTTAAGGCCCCAAAATAAAACAAAGTGCTGTAAAAAGGATTGTAAAATGATATATCATGAAGTATATTCACTGATCAGCCACAAAATTAAAACCACCTGCATAAACATTTTTTTCATGATTAAAAATGCTTTAAACTGTATAGTGTTGTCTATAAACACTTAATATTTAATTAGATGGTATGTGTACTTAAATAAGGAGATAATTATAAGTCTTGTATGGTCTTTGGGGGGGGGGGGGGTGCATTGTTACGTACTGGTGTTCAAGGTTTATCTTAACAAGTGCTCCAGGACCTGTAGAATTTGTAATATAAAAAAAATAAAGACCAAAATAAATATCTATTGCTACATAACTTTCACCACATGCAGTACCATGTAATACCAATGGAGGGAAGAAGGGTGAAACTGATGTCGGATTAAGTGCCATGCATTACAAAATATGTCGGGTGGTCTTTTTCAAATTTTTTATTTGAAACATTCCACGGGTCCTGGAGCATCTGTTAAGATAGACGTCATCATGAACACCAGTGCATACCGAGATATTATGTACATAATCCCTTAAATGTTCTGCATTGTGTTCATTTCACAATAACACATAAATGACAACTTACCCATTTCTTTTAAGGTTTCATCATCAATGCCATCAATGAAGTCGTTCTCATCTTTCACACCAAGTTCAAGAAATTTATTGTAGAAACTCTCCAGTCTATTATATTTAAGCAGAGCATATATTTTCTCCATCTGTAACGAACCGAACATAAATCAAACAAATTAAAAACACTGATACTGTAAGGGAGCAGGTGCGGGAGACCAAGAGCGACCGGGAAGGGATCACAAAGTTACCGAGAGGACAGTACAGTTCCGAGTCCTAGTGTAACTATACAGATATAATCGGAACCCTTGAGGAATACATCAACTTCCAAACTAGCATACCACAGTTGGCAGCTAGAACACCCCGAGCACAACAATACAATAACTAATACAAAAAACAACATCTATACAACTATGTAAGTGCCATTACAGTCTATGGCATATATAAGGCTAATCATGGTGGTGAGTTAGGGAGGGAAAGGTGTAGTCTTGCTGGTGTATAGGCCTTGATGAGTGATTGAATATATACAGGGGCTGATCCCTTAATTGCCTGGTACACGAGCACCAAAGTTTTAAATTTGATGCAGTTGAAACCAGTGTCAACTGTAGAATATGTAATCCAATGAACCTATATCATTAATTAGATGAGTTTATGGAAATGCAAGAAACCACAGTGTCAACTGTAGAAGAAAAAGCAAACGAACGCATCAGGCTGAAAAACCACAGTCACTTAGAAGAGAACATTAATCAAATATTAAAGTATGATTAAGTATGCCTGTATATTTTCAAACTGATAAACTTGAGAGGGGTGCGTGGGGGTTGGACCCAAAATGCACGACTCAGAAACAATGAGTAGATAAAGTCCCGTCAGGGCTTTATTCGGGACGAATCCCAGGAGAGTGGTCAACACAAGCAAAGTCCATACACGAAGATCCAGCCAAACAAACAGTAAAAACAAAAGGCACGGTGCCGAGGGAAGAGGCGAACTCGTAGTCGGTAGACGTGCAGGAAGGTCCGGTAGCAGGAGAGCCGTCAGCGGGGCAGAAGTACAGGCGGACAGCAGGCAGAGTCGTAGTCGAGGGCGATGCGGAAGTCGAAACCATGAAACAATCAGCGAGGCAAAGGTACAAAAACGGTAGGCGAAGACGTGGTCAAAAACAAACGATGGTCAACAAAACTGAAATCAATAATCAATGGTCGGTAAAACAGGCTTGGATCGTAACGTGTAATCAATAACAGTAACTGCTCAAGAGTTGCGTTGATAACAAGAGGCAGACAATTTCGCGAAGAACAGTTGTGCGACTGGGCTATGAATGCGGGTGTAGACAGGTGTAGACCATTAGTTTAGAGAGCAGAAAGGAAATGAAAAACAGGTGCGATGGATGACGAGTTTAACACGGTAATTAGTAACCGTTAGTAATAAACCTATCCTGCCCTAGCATTAGTAAATTAGTAAATGACATGCACGAGAAACGTAAGGTAACATGAACACGTAATTCGTTTGTTAGTTCTATCCAATCCTGATCTAGCGTTAGTAGTTTTAGTAAATAGACAAATGGAAACAATTAGGGTGTGAATGACAGAAAGAGAGAGAGAAAAAAGGCGGAACGCAAGGTTTGCGGAAAGACATGTAAAAGTGTATGTTTAAACAGTAACCAGTCTACGTAACAATAAACATAAATCAAAACATAACACAAAACGAAACTAAGACGATAACCACTCAACAAAACAAGGTCATATAATCGTAACAAAACATAACTAGACATGACAAGAAAATAAATCGTAACAAGAAATAAACTAAACAACATGACGAACCTAGACTAGCATAATACATGATAAGACAATACGTGACTAAGACAAAATGAATAAACATAAAACATGGCAAGACAGACCTGAAACGTGACAAAACTGCTAATTTGTGCTAGAAGTACACAGTGACCCATATGTAACCTGAATTGAATACAATAATGTGTATGCTTAAAAGGAGAATTGGAAAGTACAGAATAGCACCATGTCTTGCATAATTCATCTTTTATGATTCCTCTTTGCTAAAAAGCAGTTTGCAGGACGGGGGCGTCATGAACAGCTTGCAGGGCTGGGCGTCTTACTTTGTGAGCTGTCTTTGCCAAAATAGTTTGTGGGGCAGTGCATCCTAAACAGCTTGCAGGGCAGGGTGTCTTGCTTTGTCGACTGTCAGTTTCAAGGACAGTTTATGGAACAAGATGTCTGGTATGCCTCTACAATGTGATAAGAACAGCTTACAAAGCAATAAAAAAAAAAAAATCTGCTAAATAATTGTGGCACCACAGAGACCAGTTGGTGTTTTTAGGAATGTTTTAGGAGGAGTTACGTTGAACACAGTGTATAAAATGGGTGTAAAACTGACAATGACAAGGTTCAATTCTGCAGAGTTGATCCGGCTTTGTGCACTTGTGCTAATAAAGTCAGATTTAGATGTCTACAAATTAGAGATTGGACTTGAATTCGTTTCCTAGACACAACTAAATCTCTAAAGAAGTGGTGAGTTTTGGGAGAAAAGAGCGGAAAAAGGGAACCAAACTCCCCGGCGATACGCCAACCGAAAATCTGACCTGAGCTATAATGGTCAGGAAAAACAAAACAAGATTTTTTACTGGCAGTCTCGAACGGGCTAAACTTTTAGCACCGGACTCTGCTCCTCGCTCCTCAAAACAAAAGCGGATCCAAGAAACAAAAATGGGGAAGGTTCTTGGAAACTAACCAACCCAAAGGAAAACAAAATAGGTCACTAAACTTCTCTATTTCTCATTTCAGTCTTCAAACAACTCTCTGTCTGTCTGCCTGCCTGTCTGCCTCAATACCTCTATACCGGCTCTGTGCACGTGTCAAACTGAAACACCAAAGCTCAGATACAGGCCAAATGGTGATATTAATCATCATAAACATGCTTTATTAAAGGTACAATAGGTCATTTCTGACTTTTAAATGTTTTGATACAAAGTGTCAGTCTGTCAACTGTACAATATGAAACCCGAAATGCAAGCAGAGGGTGAATCAACATGTCAGTGAGCCTTTTTCAATGATAGGAAGGGATTTACAATGCTCTTGTAACAATGTTTTAACACAAAAATCTTACCTAATGCACCTTTAAATACTGCCATTGAAAAGGTCACATCTATCAGAAGTAAAGCAACTGAGAATACCTAAGTTAGTCCTAAATACTACCATTGGCCACTTTTCTCTAAAATCAGTTTAAAATATTAATTGTGAAATCTTTGTTTCATTGCAGCTATTGTATCACGATACAAAGCTTGAATTTCGGGATTTATATTTGAACAATGAAAATATTTTAAAGTAATTTCAAAAACAATTTGTGTGTCAAAGGAACGTACCTTTCCAGGTCCTGGTGGAACAATGAAATGCTGAGTCAATTTCAGTTGAAGTTTATGTTTATAGGAGGAGGAGCCAACACAATGACCTGATTATTTTCTTTGATAAAGCAGAAGTGTTTATTCGTGTAAACGATCTGCTTTCCTGCTTACATGGTACAATTATGGAAAGACATCAATGAATAGCATCTGATTAATAGTCAGGACTTTTTCCACATACAAATAAATTATTTCATTTTCAATATACAGTTATTGACATCAACCTTATTTTCCCAACATGTGTAAAGTAGTGCACTTTACTAATGATTCAATGGAATCAACAAAATTGTTCTGTGTGTTGTTCATTATATGCAGCCTTAATAGTTTTAATTTTATTAAGGGTTCCAATAAATCTGGAGCCCACTGTATATACTGTATACACTATATACTTTTATGAAATAGCACCTAAAACAATTTTAGTATTTATCTCTCCTGTATCATTAATATCTTTACACATCATTATTATCATATATTATTATTATTATTATGTTTATGAATCATGCTTAATTGTAGTGTGTTTTCATGTTCGCCTGTGTGGGCTGCCTTCCTGTTTTTGAACTCTGCCTGTTTTCTGATGACACTTCTGATTACCATGGATACACCTAACCACCGGTTAGTGGTTTGATATGTCTCAATTTTGTCTTGCACGCAGAGCAGGGAATATGGACACTAAAGAAGGAGAAGTACATCAAGGGGAGTGGATGCCAGGAAACACTCTGGGTAGAGAGGCAGGCCTTGTGTCTGCTATGCCAGTGGAGAAAGCAGTTTTTCAGCCCGATGTACCTGGATAAGACAGTGTACCTGCATATAGCCAATTGCCTATATTTTGAATGTAATTAGTCACTGTTATGGCAATACATTAGTATGCGCTGAATTAATATTGCAATAGTGCAATTATACAACAGCAGTAATAACATAAATATAATTACTGTAAATGTATTACTGTAATTGCAGTAATACACTGAAGTCATGACTTACCATAACATATTGTCACTATTGTGCTGATCTACTGCACAATGACAATATCTCACAGCAAGTCACTCCTTCTCTTGTATTATTGCATAATAAAACTAAATTCCCTGAGCACTTTATTAGGAACACCTGTACACCTACTTATGCGTGCGATTATCTAATCAGCCAATCCTGTGGCAGATATAGGTCAGGAGCTTAATGTTCACCTCAACCATCAGAATGGGGAAAAAATGTGATCTCAGTGATTTCAACCATGGCATGATTGTTGGTGCCAGATGGGCTGGTTTGAGTATTTTTCTGTGACTGCTGATCTCCTGGGATTTTCACGCTCAGCAGCCTCTAGAGTTTACTCCGAAAAAACCAAAAACATCCAGTGAGCGGCAGTTGTGAGGACGGAAAGGCCTTGTTGATGAATGAGGTCAACAGAGAATGACCAGACTGGTTCGAGCTCACAGGAAGGCTACAGTAACTCAGATAACCACTCTGTACAATTGTGGTGGGCAGACTCTCTCAGTTTGTTCTCAGTTAATCAAAAGAGCTGATTTAATTCAAAGTTAATCAAAAAGACCATTGCTGGTGCCTTTGCCTCGAATGTTTCATTTTGTCCTTTTCCAGCTTTTAGAAAATGTGTGTAATGCTTTGTATCCCTTCTCGTGTAAAAGGGCACGTGTCAGACCTCAGAAAGCCATTGAATATGAATTAGTACTGTATAGATCTTGGGTTTTCCACATACAGTATTTAGTGTCTTTAGATAGCTCATTGTGGGAAATAGTTGTGTCATTGGTGGTGTGGTACACTGGTTGCTGAATAAAGATCTTGTAGGAATAAACCACAGGTAATGCAAGTTACCTGTGAGTCGGCATCCAGCTGTGCTACAAAGGTTAATCAGATTTGTTAGACATGCAGAGATAACATCAGCAGGGCCATTGTTGTTACCGCCATCTTGTTTTTCCTGTAAACCCTGGGTATATAGAGGGAAACGTTGAATAGTTTGAGGAGATTCGATTAAATGACTTCCTGCGCACCATTCATGTATAGCCATTCATATTGCACCTTTCCAGGTAATTATATTTCCGCATTGCACAGTGTTGAATAAATTGAATTCATTTGAACCTGCATCCTCTTGACTCGCACCACTGCACACTTAGCAGGTTAGAGTCCTAACAGACATAGACAACCTAGGATACCTGCACCCTGTAGTCACTCGCCTATACACCAGTGCCGTCACAAGATACATACTAAGTGTATAATTGTAGGCTATACAGGCCACTTTACCATTAACAAATATGTTAACTGACTTTTTCATTCTAATATCAATTGATTTAATTAATGATGTACAGATACATTAACAGAGCTGTTCAGATTAAGTTCTCAGTAGTAGTTAGTTAACAACTGCATTCGTTCATGCCAATTCGTGAAACCTTATTTTGAAGTGTTACCACATCACTAGTGTGACATGTTAAATTAATTCACTTTTTACAGAGAATTCTCATATCCCGCTTCTCAGGAAATCAAAATAATGCTAGGCGGTGGTTTCAAAATAAAAATAAACAAACTATCTATCAATCTTGAAATATGATCCCAATATTTTATGAATTGGAGCTTTATGAATTGGCCTATTGCTACATTGGGTGTAGTGACCTGGGATGGTCCAGAATATACACAGCAAAATATACCTGTACAGCAAAAAATATCCAGTGCTTCCATGCAGTCATGTTTATATTAAATTACATCAGCAGATGGCGCTAGAGTACGTACTATGTCGTTGCTGGCCAACATTTCGGTGTCCCCTTAAGGCCTAGGCCTTCTTGCAAGAAATTCGATGTTATACTGTTTATATTAATTATATAACCGTCATTACCAATAGTAATTTGAAGAGCCTTTTATTTGTTTGTTTTTGGCAAGAATAACTGAATTTAAATCTAATATAAACACCATAATTATTTTCACCAACTCTTGTATTCCAATCGGGATTTAAGAACGGCACTGAGAATAGGACTGGAGTCAGGAAAGAATCATTTTCACATTTCCATATCAGTCATTGTTAAGTGTCTCAGCGGATATGGACAGTGACCAGGAGATCATTTTACATGATCGACACTAAAACACTAAAAACGGAGAATGATTCTGACAAAATTGACAACTGTATACGCATACGCCGACTTTTCATCTCGTCTATTTCTGAGGTCTTTCATTCACGAGAGGCGAAGTACATAGATGATGTCACTGATCTGTCACCGTCGGAATGGTGTCACCGTGCGTGGCAGGCAGGCGAAAATAAAGAAAGCCTGTCAGAAGTTTCGGGTCTCCGTGGTAACGTGGATTCTCTCGCGATCTCAACGGATCTGCTCCCTGGAGACGAAGCGAACGGAAAACATTCAAACATGGACTTTTTACTTTTTCTAGGACAACGTTTTTCCTCTTCTGTTGCATCTGTAACGAGATATCTGGTCGTTACACGAAGTAGCGATCATATTTATCTGAGGGGGGCAAAAGCAGTGAGCTATTAAACTGGTCATACTCAATGACTTAATTTAAAGTGCTCTGTGCCGTACAATTCTGCCTTATATAGTGTGTGTGTGTGTGTGTGTGTGTGTGTTGTTTGTGTGAGTTTTTACCATGGATCTTACAAAGTTTGGATTGTGGTTGTCCGTTGAATATAGCACAGACTAGAATACAGACTGTACGAGTGACTATACACTGTCAATCATTTTCTCAAATTAGTGTTTATTCATCTGGTGTTAACTAGGTGTGGGGTGTGTGTGTGTGTGTGTGTGTGTGTAGATCAGCTGGGCGGAAGGGATATGCAGAAGTGCATCTCTGAACGCATCATTCCTCTAAGTGGATAGGCTACAGCACCAGAAGACCATTAAGTCTAAAAAATACAGTGCATCCGGAAAGTATTCACAGCACTTCACTTTTTCCACATTTTGTTATGTTACAGCCTTATTCCAAAATTGATTAAATTCATTTTTTTCCCTCCAAATTCTACACACAATACCCCATAATGACAACGTGAAAAAAGTTTTTTTGAGATTTTTGCTAATTTATAAAAGATAAAAAACTAAGAAATAGTAGTAGTAGGTACATTATTGTCCCCGTGGGGAAATTAGTTTTCGGTAGAAAATCATTGTTGGCGGCGTTACATAAAAACAGGCACAGCACATAGAGACAGACATATGACATCAACATATCAGATCTGAAGTCCAAAATTAATAAAAATAAAAAAAAACACGGTGCACTATAGCAGCTGCTGGTAGTTACGACATATAAACAAAATAAGAGTAGTGCTCTGGCTGGACCCGCTAGACAGAGTTAAACTAAGTGAATAAAATATAAATATAAAATTAAAAAAATCACATGTACATAAGTATTCACGGCCTACAGAAGCATCTTATCTGCTCAAGTTCACTCAGGCTCAGGCAGTAAGAGCAGTCGTCTCATTGGCTCAGGCAGTAAGAGCAGTCGTCCCATTGGCTCAGGCAGTAAGAGCAGTCATCTCATTGGCTCAGGCAGTAAGAGCAGTCGTCTGGCGGTTGCCAGTTCGATCCCCCGCCCGGGCTGTGTCGAAGTGACCTTGAGCAAGACACCTAACCCCCAAATGCTCCTGACGAGCTGGTCGGTGCCTTGCATGGCAGCCAATCACCGTTGGTGTGTGAGTGTGTGAGTGTGTGTGTGAATGAGAAGCATCAATTGTACAGCACTTTGGATAAAGGCGCTCTATAAATGCCAACCATTTACCATTTACTCAAATGCTTCCAAACACATTGGATGGGGCTTCAGCCCACAGTAAGGCAATGATCCCAAACATACACCAATGCTCTCTTTATTCCTAATGATGTTCTAAAAAGGTTTTTTGTAAGCCTATTCTTTGGCCTATGTCTCTGTTCTTTTATATCTCAGCCCGATACTGGCTTCCTCCAGGTTTCAATCACATGTTTTACTAGAAATAGTTCCACAGTAAGCAATGAAGTATGAATACATACATGCACTGAGCTCTTTGCTAGGCATTTATTAGACTTACAGTACATTATCAATGAAGGCAAGTGAGCCAGCACATGTGGCAGCTATATATGCCCAAACATTAACTTAAATATAAAATGTAAGGAAATTACTTACATTTTATATCAGCCGAAAAATGAAAGTATTTCTTTCAAGAATTTTCTGAGCGTTAAATATGCAGTCCTGCCAGTCAGGACGGTCCTGGCTCTAAACCTTCATGGGTAAATATAATGGACCTTGGAAAACCACTGACCCAGAAACCCAGGGTCGTCACATTGAGGTAGACGCCTCTTTTGCAGCCTACTTGGAGCACCTGCAGAAAATCCACACAAGCCTGGAGAGAGCCTGCAAGCTCAATGCAGAGAGGCAGGCAGGACTGAAACCCAGAGCCTCTTCTTAGGAGACACAATGAACCACAGTGCCAGTTCATTGCGATGTTGGTATAACTGGGATATTAAAGCGACAGACTACATTCGTAAAAAATGGGCGTATGGGGCGGTCTGTAGCGTAGTGGTTAAGGTAAAGGACTGGGACATGCAAGGTTGGTGGTTCTAATCCCGGTGTAGCCACAATAAGATCCACGCAGCCGTTGGGCCCTTGAGCAAGGCCCTTAACCCTGCATTGCTCCAGGGGAGGATTGTCTCCTGCTTAGTCTAATCAACTGTAAGTTGCTCTGGATAAGAGCGTCTGCCAAATGCCAACAATGTAATGTACAGTATATTTACAGTACTGACAAATGTGTGATTTTCACCATGGAAATATTAGAAAACAAACATCAAGATCACATATTATCAAGATATTGAAAGACTTTCATTTATTGCAATTTGTGCTTTACAAATTTATTGCTGTGAAATATGCAGCTCAGAAAAAAAAAATCACATTTTCATTTCCACAATTGATGGTATGTCTGTATGTCTATTCTTCCATTAACTATTGACAATTATATTTTAATTCCTCACAAAAATATGTTATTCAGTATATTTATTAGCAGAAAAGGACAACTGGTCAAAATAAAAATCCCTAAAGGAAGCCCAGTCAGAAAAGATATAATATAGCATCTGCTAAAAACACAACAGAAGCCCTGAATGAGTCATCGCAGAGAAGGCAGAGAAGGCAGTATTTGCGAATCACTCTAAAAACAATTGTTTTGTTAACAATTGAGCTAATCAAAGCTAAATTAATGTTGCCAATCCAGCATAGATACGGATTTTCTTTAATAATAAGCAAATAGGAAAAATATTGATAAAGTGTGCTAATTTTGAACTACTCAAAGGGGTCTTACTTATAGTGCATAGTATGATAAATCAGGACATGTCAAACTGTAGACCTTGAGGGCATAAGACAGTGATGATTCCTGTGATAGATATTTTTTGGGGGTTTTCGTCATTTACAGTGCCTGTAACTGTGGGGTCCATCAGTGCCTTAACAGGATGAGCCCCCCAACAGTCCAAACACTTATTCAAATCGAAAGAGGCTGTGAAATTTCACGGCGCCGGTGCTCCTTCACCATAGCTTTCATTTTTTTGTCTGGCTTCAGGTCAGTTCTTCTCAGAAGCTTTTTGTTAAATGGATCTACCCTTTGCCTGTGGAAGAAGAGAGAGGTAAAACTACAGCACTTTTTTTTAAATCAAGCATACACATACACAAAAAACAAACAAAAAAACGGTACATTTACAACCTGCCAGTAAATTACTGTAAAATGAACAGTATTTTTTTTTTTTGCTGTGAATAACTCTGCCAGACTCGTATCCAGGTGCAATACTGGTGACTTACTTCTTCAGTGCCTTTTCTATGCATTTCCTTTCGTAGACATCTCCATATATGGTTACCACTGGATCAATAAACATCTTTCCTGAGAGTTGGCAAACTAAATGATGAGGAATTTGGACTTTGCTCAAAACTTCACCCACCAATTTCTGTAAGGAAAATAAACATTAATTGTAATTCCGGATTTACTAGATACGAGGAATAATCAGAACTTCCACATTGTGTTGAAGAGCTACCCTTAGCCATCCTGTCATGTTCGTGGATTAGTTATGTTCCCCAGTCAATTTTGACCTGGTATAGTTTAACCACCGCCTATTTACCATAAGCAATATTTTAGCCTCCAGTTGTATTTTACCTCACCACCCAGTCAGCCATCTACAACTAGGAGATTGAAACATCTTTTTTTGTACACACTTTGTCCATACACACTTCACTTACATGATACGTCCTCGTTTTCAAAACAAGTTTTGCAGAAACTCATTGATTACACAGTTCTTGCCATGATTATATTTGACCCAAACCTAACAGGAGAGGTAAATGTGCTTTTGGCTTGCGATAACACAGCTTACAGCTTTTTAATGTCAGAAGGTTCGGGATACTATACGTCACGCTAACCTTCTCCATGTCTTCCAACGATGTACCTGCTGCTTCTACAGTGGTCTTTTCAGCTTGTTGCACATAAGCCTGTTGATTGGACCGGAACTCCTCAGCTACGACACTGTGAGAGATACAAGAATGGATTTAAGGAGTAGGTTCACCGTGAGTGCTGTAATGGGCCCTCTGGCCTTCAATTCCTCAAATGCTATTTTACATTTTTGATTAAAGAATATACATACAAAAACACAAAAATAAAAGGCTTACTTAGTTGAAACTAAAATTCTGAAATGATGCATGCAAGAGAACAAGAGACAACTCAATAGTTGGGATTTGAGTCTGTTCATTAGACTAGTAATTGTGATTGTTTCTTTTTGAGTCTAAACCCAGCATGTTAAATACAAAGGGTACAAAAACTAGGTCTGATTGTTCTGCTCAGGAGACCCAAATGCAGACCAGGGGATATTCAGAAAATGTTGTTTATTCAGGCCACAATCAAAAGCCAGATAATCAGAGACAAAGCCAAAATCGAGATGCCAAAGAATGGTAGTAAAATAGTCCAGGGTTGAAAATCCAGAATATCAAAAATGTGTGGTACAAAGGCAAGGCAGGTGTGTAGTCAAAGAAAAAAATATAAAAGTCCAAAAACCAAAAATCAATCAGGCAGACAAAACCGAAGGGATAAGGCAAACTCGTAAATAGGCAAAGGGTGTCAAATTAACAGGCTTACAAGAAATCGGCTCTGAATATAGATCAACTTTCTGACAAAGAATACAACTGAGACCAGGGTTTAAATACACAGAGGGAGACAATTAAACATCAGGTGGGAAACATGAACAGGGCGGCATGTAGCGTAGTGGTTAAGGTAAATGACTGGGACCTGCAAGATCGGTGGTTTGATCCCTGGTGTAGCCAGACAACGTGGCTGCCTAAATCAAGGCCAGCCTGCCATGGAGAAACACCCAGAATCCCAGAATCGAGGGAAGACAGGCCTTAGAGCAAATGCACCTGCAATACCCGGAAAATAACGGAGCCGGCTAAAACCATGACAGTTGGAAGTCAGGAAACAGACCGTGATTCAGGCTGAGAGGCTGATACATACACCTGAGTAGTTTACCTGTCCAAAGGATCATCCGGCTCAGCTGCGATCAGGAGTCCGAACACTGAATCCAGAATCTCTTTCATTGTTGCAGAGTAGTTCCGATCAAATATATTGTGACAGATACGTCCGATACTGTTCACATTGCAGTGGTGGATCTACAGTATTTTTACCTTAAAGAAATTACTTGCATTTGCAGGTGGAACACATGGAAAATATTTTATTATTGGTTAATTCATGGATAGCTAAAATGTTGTCAGAAAGTCGTAACATGGCATTATTTATTCTGGGTGTTTCTACAAATGCAATTATAACACCTCCAAGCCTGAGTCAGTCTCTGGGGAAGGATACAGGAGTGAGGAAACGCACTTGAGGGGGTTTGAGGGGGTAATCTGCCCCAAATTGGCAGTAGAGCTCAAAGTTCCCTTTTTCATATGGTGTATCAGGAGGCCCTGACATCAGAATCTTCCAGAAACCTGAAAGGGAAATGAGAACTTCTGATGTACATAAACAAAGACATTCGAGTTGGCAAGGTGATATTTTGGAATATGAATGTGTGTGCATGTGTGTGTGAAATGAAATGAAAAATAAACAATACCAATAAAACAATGATCTGCACCAACAGTATACTGTAAAAATAATTGTTTATTGTCAAATGTACAGGATTTGACTGTTCTTTCGAAACATAGTCAAAGTAATGTAGACTTACAGCAATGTGATCTTTTCACCATTTTTACGGGATATTTTCATCAACAATGACCACGCCTTTTCTACTTCTGCGTGTCACTTGTTTGAAATACGATGTGAAGAGCAGTGTATGATGATGTCGAAGTGGTTAGCGTAGCTTAGTTACTCACTGAGGTCGCTCTCAGAGGGAAACACTGTGCAGTACGGATGGGGATCCACGTGCAGGCTCCTCAGCTCATCCAGAATTCGTCTCTCCCTGCTCATTACTGTGGTTTGCTTGGGTGCATTATTCAAAGCACTGCACAATAAGACAGTATTACATTCATTATTATTAGGTATGTATTAGACACAGTGGCACACATGCACAAATGCCTGTGTAATCAGAAACGAACGAACAGCTTTCGCCAGATTCACGAAAGACGCGTGGACACCGTTTTTTTTTCCGTATCCACGTGTGTCTGATGATAAATACCAAGTGATCGTAAATCAAAGGCGCGTGCACAAAATTAGTGATTAGCATAAATTGGCGCCCTCTGAAGCGGAGATTGAAGTTCTGTTAATGGAAGTACAACAAGCCAAAAACCTACACCGATCAGCCATAACATTAAATTAACATGAACATTTTTTCACAATTACAAATGGTTTAAACTGTATGAACTTGTCAATAAACACTTAATAGTGCATGTTTTTGTTATTTAAATATCTTGGTACGTACTGGTGTTCATGATCATTATATAGTAACAAGTGTGCCAGAATATAGAATGTTTCATATTTTAAAAATAATAAAGAGCCGCCATATTTAAAAATGCGTGGGATCTATTCTGACATAAGTTCCATCACAGGCAGTACCATGTAAGTCCTACAGAGGGAAGCAGGGTGAAACTGATGTAGGTTTAGATGCCATGCATTTTAAAATATAGCGGGTGGTCTTTATTTCTTGTTAAATATGAAAAAGTCTACAGGTCCTGGAGTATACACATCATCGTGAACACCAGTACGTACCAAGATATTTAATTAACAAGACAGTGCACACACAAACCCGCACCAATACGCTTACAAGACATTTATTTGCAAACTTTTCACGAATGATTATCTGTTCATGAGTAATGCATATCATATATGAAAAACTGGTTTAAACAAGCACTATACAACGAGTAAAAAGAAATGGTTTCACATTTGGCACATTTGGGCCGTTTAGGAAATATTCCAGAATTTTGTTACACAAACACATATGAAACACGTACGCATTCACATGTGAAACTCTCACACATGCATTCATACTACTGAAAACTCACACACATGTATGTGAAACGCTCACACAGATACACATGAAACGCGCGCATTCATACACATGAAACGCTCGCATTCATACAAGTGAAACGCTCGTCCATTGCACTATATCCGGAAGGCGTTATTTTTTCCCCCAACCGTATTGCGCTAAGACCCGCCCTACTCTGCCTCTGATTGGCTAGTACTCGTTGCCTTCCAGGAGTCGTGTGATTGGATGCCATCTGCTTCGTGCAAGGCTTTCTCCGCTGGCCGGGAGCCCGCTGATACAGCGCTACAATGCGTATACAATTCGCGGCGCAGTTGCTAAATATGTCCATCAAAAAATTATTTTTTCCAGCGAATATCTTAGTTACTACAATATTGAGCAAGCAAAGTAATTTTGTGTATATATGTGCAATTTTGTTCAGCAAATCCCACGAACGCTGACACTTCCTGGTTTCGGTCTCCAAACAGAGGATGGCTTGGAGCGCGTTGCTCCAAGCTGAGGTTTCATTTTCCATGGTAAAATAAAATAAATTAAAATGTAGGTAGTCGATAGGTAAAAAATAAATCCACAGTAGTAATTTGCCCTATGATGTCGCTCTCTTCTTTCTGCTATTCTGGTATTTAGAAATGAATCCAAGGAGAGTATCTTGTGCAACAAATGAGAGAAATGGACGAGCGTTTCACTTGTATGAATGCGCGTTTCACTTGTATGAATGCGAGCGTTTCATGTGTATGTGTGAGCGTTTCACATACATGTGTGTGAGTTTTCAGTAGTATGAATGCATGTGTGAGAGTTTCACATGCGAATGCGTACGTGTTTCATGTGTGTGTGTAACAAAATTCTGGAATATTTCCTAAACGGCCCCTCATAAAGTGATTATGTGGCCATGCTTCAAATATTATAATAACGCTGTAAATGTAATGTAAAACGATAACAACGAAGTCTAATGCTGCATTCACGTCATATTAGAATGAACAAATTAGCTCATTCCGACTGGAAGAAACAGCTCACATCAACCTCTGACATTAAACGCGAGGCAAAAAACAAAACTCGTAAACAAATCAGCCACATGTCATGCCACTTCTATAGCCTACCATGATGTTTGCAGGTGTAGCTTGAACTTGGAACTCGCCATTATAGTTCGTGGTTTCGTACGCGTAGTAGGCTACACCATGCCCCATACGTGTTTTATGGAATTTACATTCAACTCCACTTAAGCATTAATTAATCAGGATTACCGGAATGAAACATCACCCAATTTGATGTTGAATCCTGTTGCGTTTTTATATGATATGAATAATTATAACAAATCGGTTACTTTTTTAAATGAAATACAAAATTGTCTGTCATTTTGGAAAATGAATATTTGGAAATCTCAAATGTGTTCTTTCATACTAACACACACAAAGAAATAAACATATACAATAAAGTCTAGGGTGCCTAAGACTAGGCATATATATTCATTAGTGGAATAATGAAATCCCCCGTCGGCCGGGGGCCTCTCTGTGTGGAGTTTGCATGTTCTCCCCGTGTCTGCGTGGGTTTCCTCCGGGTACTCCGGTTTCCTCCCACAGTCCAAAGACATGCAGGTTAGGCTGATTGGAGAGTCTAAATTGCCCATAGGTGTGAGTGTGTGAGTGAATGGTGTGTGTGCCCTGCGATGGACTGGCGACCTGTCCAGGGTGTATTCCTGCCTTTCGCCCAATGTATGCTGGGATAGGCTCCAGCCCCCCTGCGACCCTGTTCAGGATAAGCGGGTTAAGATAATGGATGGATGGATGGAATAATAAAATAACAAAACACGCTTTACAACCGTGCTTCATTTCCGCGCACAATACGAACAGCTGAGACCACTCGTGAAGTTTGTTTGGCTCCTATGAGAAAACTGACATCCGAAAACTTTGATAAATCCCACATTATTTGTGGAAATGCATTTCCGATGGATTTATGGTGAATTTCGTTCGGCTCACGTTTGATAAATGAGGCCCAATGATTGTAAATGTAAATTCAATGTAAATGTTTATAAAAAGCATCACCCCACACGCAAACTGTTACTTACTAACATTGGGCATCATGCAAGATCATTCTTATCAGAAATGTCTCTTACTTTTTTCATAGGAAGGGCTCATTCGAGTGTGCCGCGTCGGATACAGTTCTGTGAGAATAACAACGCCTCCCGTATCATCCATCCATCCATTATCTGAACCCGCTTATCCTGATCAGGGTCGCAGGGGGCTGGAGCCTATCCCAGCATACATTGGGCGAAAGGCAGGAATACACCCTGGACAGGTCGCCAGTCTATCGCAGGGCACACACACCATTCACTCACACACTCATACCTACGGGCAATTTAGACTCTCCAATCAGCCTAATCTGCATGTCTTTGGACTGTGGGAGGAAACCGGAGTACCCGGAGGAAACCCACGCAGACACGGGGAGAACATGCAAACTCCGCACAGAGAGGCCCCGGCCGACGGGGATTCGAACCCAGGACCTCCTTGCTGTGAGGCGGCAGTGCTACCCGCTGCACCATCCGTGCCGCCCCTCCCGTATCAGGACTAGTCAAATTTATATTGACGTGAAAGTAGCTTTAATGATGTTTAAAGTTTTGACTTCAGGTATACGGTCGTCCACTTTTGAAGCGGGATATTCAGATATTACAAAAAAAAAAAAAAGACAAATATAAAAAAGGAAATGCATTTATATCGGAAATTACATATTATACTTGAAAAAGAGACAAGGAAGGGTGAAGTGCTGGTGGCCTCTGCTGGCTAATTCTGGAAGCTGAACCCTGGTCAACCCTGACTGTTCTAGTCGAATGTAGGCACCTTAATACCGTACTTACGTCTGGATGGACAGTGAACAGTGTGAAATTAACCAGGATGTATACCACTATACATGTTATTCTTATCTCTTATCTTATCTCTGTATTCTGTATCTTACAGTACTTACATTAGTGGCAAAGTCACTTTGTCATTGACCCCTTTAGGATGTAAAACCTCTGGTTCCTTGTCATAGCCCTTTCTTTGCAAAATGGCAGACAAATCAGCCTGTTAAGAACAAAATACAATATGAATATATTGTCATAATACAAATCGTTTGTATGGAGTCAAACTTTTCTCAATGTACACTAGAAATGGAGTGCATAATTAGGAGGCTTCTGTTTTGCTTGCAAGAGACCCTAAATACTAAAATAGAAAAACTTTTTTTTTTTCAGCAATGACAAAATAGGTTTCTTACCAGTCCTTGGATAGAGGATGCCTGATATTTTTTCTTCAGTTTCCTTCCCTTCAAAGACAGGACAGTTTCCATTTCAAAGAGTTTTAATGCCTCTTTACCTGTCTCTGGTTTGAAACAGCAACCTCCTGTAAAAAAAAAAGTGATTACTTCATAATATTTCCCACATCAGACATTTTGCAAGCCTGATATAGTTATTTTTCCTATAGATTATATTGCAGTTTCTCCTGTACAATAGCCCATAAACATATATGTAAACTCACAATAAAGACACAATAAATGTTTGTGTTATGTTCCTGGATTCCGTCTGTCTGATTATATTGCCTGGTTAATTATGTCCGTTTCCTGTCTGATATTATGATCATTGATTATTGCCTATTCCTTTTGTACCTCTGCTTTAGTGTTTATTGTCAGTCTTGATTCATTTTGTGTATTTAGTTATTTTCCATATTTACATTACTTCTGTTCATGTCTGATTTCATTACATTCATAGGTTCACGGTCTGGTCATTGCATGCCTCCGTTTCTACCTGAACACTCCCCGTCCTATGAGTAACATGACTTTGGCTATTTTTGTGACTCTGGTTTAACAGTCTATCTGCATGTAGGTGACATGGCTCAGGCAGTAAGAGCAGTCGTCTGGCAGTCGGAGGCTTGCCGGTTCGATCCCCCGCCCGGGCTGTGTCGAAGTGTCCCTGACCAAGACACCTAACCCCCAAATGCTCCTGACGAGCTGGTCGGCGCCTTGCATGGCAGCCAATCGCCGTCGGTGTGTGAGTGTGTGTGTGAATGGGTGAATGAGACGCATCAATTGTACAGTGCTTTTGATAAAGGTGCCATATAAATGCCAACCATGATTACTAATCAGTACTAATGAACTCTAACGCTGTTTGTCTTTTGAGTTTAGCTAATACATTCATGTTGTATACATTTACTGGTATTAACCACGCTTTTTGGCTTGGGTGATTATTTATTCTTACATGTAAAATAACAATATTAACGATTCCCAATTCCACGCTTTCCTGTAACTCCGCTTCTTTCAGTATTGCTGTGCCTTGCTGCTATTCTGGAGCTCTCTTGCTTCGTTACCTTGTTACCCTATCCTGTTCTTACAAATCTATCCTCACAGTCTGCCTGCTAACCCCAGGTCATGTTGTGTGCATGCAGTTTAGTTTTACTCTATGTCTGGTCTTGCGTTTACCCCGCGTTATGTTACCTGATTCCCTCGTGCAGTTCCCCTGTGTTAAATGTTTAGTTCCGCCCACTCACACCTGCTCCTGAATAGAATGTCCATTTCCCTGTGTATATATATCCCAGTCTGAGCACTCATTCCCTGTCAGATCGTTGATCCTCATCCTGTGCCCAGTTCCAAGTACACCAGTTTGTAGTGAGATTCTTGAGACACTCTTCTGTCTGATTAAGAGTTGCCTTCATTCAAATTTCATTCATTAAAAAAAATGAGTTTTTTCCAAAAAGGCTAATAATATTTAAAAAACCCTCGGAGTGATTTCAGTTTTCATTTACTCATGTTGAGCAAGCTAGCAAGAACGTAGCATCTCGTTTTCAAATTTTCATTCAAATTTTCATTCAAATTTTCATTCAAATTTTCATTCAAATTTTCATTCAAATTTTCATTCAAATTTTCAAATGGAGAAAAGCCCCTAAACCTCAATCAGTGACGTCAGAAATAATCTCCGCAGGGTAGCAGTGAAGGTATCTCAATCAACCGTTCGAAGAAGAGCAGCAATTCAGAGGCATACCACAAGATGCAAACCACTCATTGGAACAAAGTTGTATGGACTGATGAGACCACGATTAACCTCTACCAAAGTGTCATCTTTTTATATCGTATTTTTATCTCAACCCCAAATGTATTCAATGTATTGCAAAAACGAAGGAATTGGCCCCTTTAGGAGGGGACTGTAGAATGCAGTGTATTTTTCATTTTTAATCATGGAAAAACTGGTTTAAGCATGTGGTTTTAATGTTGTGGCTGATCGGTGTATGCATAACATTTCAAGCATGCAAAATTACAGTATATAGTAGTGATATTTGTGAATAAACTAAATGACAACAGATAAATAGTTGAATGTAATGAGAATGTTGGTGACCTGTCACATTGCTGATTCCGTGCAGGACACTGTTTTCCTCTCCTCCAAGGATGACAGTGTCCACTACAATGTCAGCGTCAATCAGCCCGACTGCAACTTTCACAGGATCACAGCTAGAACTAATATTGTGAAAAGACAAATCTTCAGTAATTTAAATGTAAAAATGTAAAATTAATGAAGTCATAGTTTGAGGCAAGATCTGCATACACTCAGTGAGCACTTTATTAGGTATTCATTGGATGTTTTTGGCTTATTAAATCTTCTGCTGCTGTAGCCTATACACTCAGAGGTTTGATGCGTTGTGGGTTCAGAGATGCTCTTCTGCACACCACTGTTGTAATGTGTGGTTATTTGCGTTACTGTCACCTTCTCAGCTTCAACCAGTCTGACCCTTCTCCACTGACCTCTCTCAATAACAAGGCGTTTCTGTCTGCAGAACTGCTGCTCACCAGATGAACTCTAGAGACTGTTGTGTGTGAAAATCCCAGGAGATCAGCCATTACAGAAATACTCCAACCAGCCTGTCAGGCACCAACAATCATGCCACGGTCAAAATACTTAAGATCACATTTTTCCCCCATTCTGATGGTTGATGTGAACATTAGCTGAAGCTCTTGACCCATATCTGCATATTTTATGCACTGCACTGCTACCACACGATTGGCTGTTTAGATAATCGCATGAATAAGTAATACATAATCCGCCTGGAGAGCTAACATTAGCTAGCTTGCCACACTATTAGCTTGCTTCATTTCATTGAAAGCATAAATGGGAATTTACCCTTCATCATTCCCATCACTGAGACACAGCATGCGGAGTCTGCAGTCTGGAAATTTCTTCTTGATATCGCTCAGCTTAGAAATTCCAAGATTCAAGGCATCGTACAGGGGAGTGACTCCACAGGCTTTAAGACTGTTGACATACCCCTGAGGTACCAAAGATAATACAACATTTAATACAAGTAAATGGAATGCAATTAAATCTCAATACCATTTCGCAGGTCTACTACAATGGAAAAACTTGTGTTTATACACTGTACATTCATTCTAAATGTTTTGAAATCATTGTGAATGAAATTACAATTCACAGAAAAAGATTACCTGAAAAACTCCAACAGTCTCTGTGAACTCATGAAATTCCGGGCACCGTCCTCCAATCTTAACCAGACCAATGATATGATGAAATGCGTATGCACTGGTCCTGTCCATGAAAGCCAGGAAGAGCTGCTTCACAGCATCCATCCTGCTCCGTGTCCGATCCTGTTCGTAGCATACAGCCGCCATTGAAGAGCTTGCATCAACAAGAACCTGAAATATCAATAATAAATAATATCATATTTGTTATCTTCCTGATAAAATGTCTGGAAGATGGAATTAAGTCATTTGCATTTATACCTCCATCATCACATTCGAACCAGCATAATAAAACATGAAACACAGGCACATTGAGTTTACCAATATTGCCTCTTCTGGCACCCCACTGATTTTGTTTGTCTGGTCTGTTCTGGCATCTTTGAGTCTAAAATAAACATTTTCATGACTTGAAAGTGAAATAAATATGGATGAACACTACAGAAAGATGCATGCATATAGTTACACCCATGCACTGAATTTTCCCAGCAGTGTCTTTAATAAGTATGAAATATTCACATTGAGTGTCGCACACCTTGAAACGTCTCCCCCTGGTTTCCAGCAGTTTTCATAGAAAAGAAAGTCAGGAACTAAAAAGGCTTTTTTCATCCTAGCAATTTCGCAGGATGTTGTGACTTAGGCATCCGATACTTTATTATATATATATGTTTTTTGTGTGTTTGTGTGTTAGTATGAAAGAACACATTTAAAATTTCAATGTAAAAGTTTTTTTTAATGAAAAAAGTAACATATTATTGTAAGCAATTGACTACTTTTAACATAAAAACTTGATCAAGGCTGTTTGAGATCAGAAGCAAGGAGCCAACCAAAGTCTGCAGAAGAACTGTGGCAAGTTCTCCAACATGCTTGGAACAACCTCCCTGCTGATTGTCTTATAGAACTGCAAGACAGAGTTGGATATCTCAGAGAAGTGATGCAGTTTTGATGCCAAAGGGTGGTCACAAAAAATATTGATTTGATTCAGTTGAACTATTCTGCCAAATTACTAAAATGTAATGTAAAATGTATACTACGTTTATTTAGGACCTTTCACTGAATTATGATGGTCTGTAGTTGCATGACTTGTGCAGATACTGGATGACCATAATTAAATAAATCTCTCTCAATCACCTCTTTGCTGTTAAAGACATGGTAATTAGTGAAATCACTGTGAATAACAAGTAACCTTTTTAACTGTTGGTTTTATTAGGTGGGGAAAAAAAATCTAAATCCAAAAAATTCCATTGCTTAACTGGACATATAGAAATTGATGAATTTACATTATATAATTACAATTACATGCAGCATTACAACATTAGATGACTAGAATATGCAAAACTATTAATTCAAGTTTAGATAAATTATTTTAAATACCGTGTTGCCAATTCAATCACATTGACAGCCTTTTCTTTCCCGGCGAGACAATCAAAAACCTGGACCAGTGATTGTTGTCCTTTGTTTGGGCTCAGATAAACTGCACAGTTACCTTAATTGAGTGGAAATAAATTATACATTAAATGATACACATACACATACACATGTACAATAATAATTTTTGACTTACCAGAATTTTGAAAGGTTGCATAATAATATTAAGTTCACATTGTTCTAACCATTATTTCTTTCTTAATTTAAAAATTACATTAGGTGAGACAAACTTGTGGGGCCTTATGTACAAAGTGAGAGGACTTGTACATAAACTGCATTTTTATTATTCTGAAATGATTGTAAGCCAATCTTTCCCTGGTATAACAATACCTCTGCAGATCACCTTTCATACATTCTTTTATATGCATGCAATGTCATGGTTTAGCCCATATTGTAGATCATATTTGAATACACACGGTTATACTGTATGTACACTCAGTGAGCATTTCATTAGGTATTTATTACTTATTTTGTTTACTTATTGGTCTCCTGCTGCTATAGCCCATCTTCTTCACCGTTGTGTGTTCAGAGATGCTTGATCCTTGGGGTACACCCTCACCATTTTCCTTAGCGAATATCATATACTTTATTGTACATTGCTCTGGATTAGAGCATCTGCTAAATGACCGTAATGTAATGTATCCTTTTCCTGGCAGGTTTGGAACCATTCCAGAAGTTTTACATGTTTTTATTACTGCCCTTACTGTGTTGGTATCTTTTACCGTTTATGCTGTAGGGACTACAACTTCCACATTCCCACAGGAAAATTCTGCGACGTCCACCACGAATGACGTCTAACTTGGTTCAGCCAATCCCGTAATGGCGGGAGCAATAAACGGTCCCGTATAAGAGCAAGACACGTTCTTGGGATCTCTCTTCTGTCTCTTCTGCTTCTTCTGCCTTTTCTGCTTCTTCTCTTCGACGCACCCTTTTTGGACATTCGCTTCAGCTCATCTGCTCCGAGACTCGGACAGAGGCTGAATGCTGCACAGCGCACTACCAGGCCTACGGACACACCCAGTTACCTCGCGGTAACTTCGTGGCCTATAGCGAGTGGAAACTGGTGTACGCGGAACGCTACATCAGTTTACCCCTGCAAAGCTCACCAAAGAACAACAGCAACGAACTTTTCCACCCGGAAAAAGGACAAGCGAACATCCTTCCAGCAACCGAGTGGACCAGACGACAGCGCGCGGCTAAGACGCCCCAGCCTGCGCATCTATCCAGGACACGCATTCACAGCACCATCGCGGCTCCTATAAGGACAGCACGTCTTTTGGATCCAATGCGTATGGACTCAGTAAGAGAACAAACATTCAGGCATAGCCAGTGTTTAGTTTAGTCTTAACCCAATTAAATTTCCTTACTAACTTCCCGTTAGTTTATCTGTTATGTGTTTGTATGTTTGTTTAATAAATACATGTTATTAAACCCCGGTGTCCGTTTTGGAATCGCGTAGACATGAGAGCCGAGTTAAAGCAGTCTTTCGAAGAACTTCCAACCTTCAGGTTATCGGTATGTTTAATCATTAATATTGGTTATTTTAAATATTAATTAAAATACTAAATTTGTGGTTAGATATTTCTGATAATAGTAATTTCATGAGACTGATTACTTTTTGCAGTTATACTGCTACACAACGTTTAACTGGCGCCACGGTTTCGTAGAGAGTAAAATCCCTGCGTGATTTGGCGGCCCGTGCGAGGACCCTACATAATTTGGAGTCCCGTGCGAGGACCCCTACAATGCATTACCAGGCATGATGAATTTTGGACTTTATTTCTCCATTTTTATTAAGGGTGCCAATAATTCTGGAGCCCAGAATACTGTATAATCTTAAGTGCATGTTCAATAAAAAAAAGAATTTTAACTGAAAAGTTAATCAAATGACATTTTAGGGCAAACTCATGCTCAGGGTTGCTCACCCTTTTTATTACCAGCATCCTACCTTCGTCTATGAGAATGAGGCGGGGCCCTTCCATTCCAAATTTCGTCAGTTGCAAAGGTGGAGTCAGTTCCAGGTGAGAATACACTGTCAACCCAACAGTCATCTCCTCATATGTCTTCTCTGGATTGACCTGAAAGCTACCATGTCCAGTTCAACACATGAGTCATATAGACAACCTGAACCACATAGAGACACAACTCCAAACAGCACCCATCTTAAACGCAGAGTATGCCTTGAACACAGGCAAATACAGTGCATATGGAAAGTATTCACAGCACTTCACTTTCCCCACATTTTGTTATGTTACAGCCTTATTCCAAAATGGAATAAATTCATTTTTTTCCTCAAAATTCTACACACAACACCCCATAATGACAACATGAAATAAGTTTTTTTGAAATTTTTGCAAATTTATTAAAAATAAAAAACAAAGAAATCACATTTACATAAGTATTCACAGCCTTTGCTCAATACTTTGTTGATGCACCTTTGGCAGCAATTACAGCCTCAAGTCTTTTTGAATATGATGCCACAAGCTTGACACACCTATCTTTGGGAAGTTTCGCCCATTCCTCTTTGCAGCACCTCTCAAGCTCCATCAGGTTGGATGGGGAGCGTCGGTGCACTGCCATTTTCAGATCTATCCAGAGATGTTCAATTGGATTCAAGTCTGGGCTCTGGCTGGGCCACTCAAGGACATTCACAGAGTTGTCCTGAAGCCACTCCTTTGATATCTTGGCTGTGTGCTTAGGGTCGTTGTCCTGCTGAAAGATGAACCGTCGCCCCAGTCTGAGGTCAAGAGTACTCTGGAGCAGGTTTTCATCCAGGATTTCTCTGTACATTGCTGCATTCATCTTTCCCTCAATCCTGACTAGTCTCCCAGTTCCTGCCACTGAAAAACATCCCCACAGCATGATGCTGCCACCACCATGCGTCACTGTAGGGATGGTATTGGCCAGGTGATGAGCGGTGCCTGGTTTCCTCCAAACATGACGCCTGGCATTCACGCCAAAGAGTTCAATCTTTGTCTCATCAGACCAGAGAATTTTGTTTCTCATGGTCTGAGAGTCCTTCAGGTGCCTTTTTGGCAAACTCCAGGTGGGCTGCCATGTGCCTTTTACTAAGGAGTGGCTTCCGTCTGGCCACTCTACCATACAGGCCTGATTGGTGGATTGCTGCAGAGATGGTTGTCCTTCTGGAAGGTTCTCCTCTCTCCACAGAGGAACACTGGAGCTCTGACAGAGTGACCATCGGGTTCTTGGTCACCTCCCTGACTAAGGCCCTTCTCCCCCGATTGCTCAGTTTAGACGGGCGGCCAGCTCTAGGAAGAGTCCTGGTGGTTCCGAACTTCTTCCATTTACAGATGATGGAGGCCACTGTGCTCATTGGGACCTTCAAAGCAACAGAAGTTTTTCTGTACCCTTCCCCAGATTTGTGCCTCGAGACAATCCTGTCTCGGAGGTCTAGAGACAATTCCATTGACTTCATGGTTGGTTTGTGCTCCAACATGCACTGTCAACTGTGGGACCTTATATAGAAAGGTGTGTGCCTTTCCAAATCATGTCCAATCAACTGAATTTACCACAGGTGGACTCCAATTAAGCCGTAGAAACATCTCAAGGTTGATCAGTGGAAACAGGATGCACCTGAGCTCAATTTTGAGCTTCATGGCAAAGGCTGTAAATACTTATGTACATGTGATTACTCAGTTTTTTATTTTTAATAAATTTGCAAACATTTCTAAAAAACTTCTTTCATGTTGGCATTATGGGGTGTTGTGTGTAGCATTTTGAGGAAAAAAATGAATTTATTCCATTTTGGAATAAGGCGGTAACATAACAAAATGTGGGAAAAGTGAAGCGCTGTGAATACTTTCCGGATGCACTGTATTATGTGATGAATGCACAGGTCTAATACAATTTGAAAAAAGTGCAAAAATCTGGGCAACAATTTTACAACTAAGTGAACAGAAGTGGACCTGACCTCTGAATGGTATCACGTTAAACATCAAATTTTAAAGCAAGATTACTTTTTATTTTAACTTTTTACAGTTTCCAAATAATAAAAATGTAAAACGTTTTGGAACCCTGTCACTTATTACTTTGTCGTTCCTCCTCGGGCAACTATAACAGTTTTCAAGCGCTTTCTGTAGCCAGCTAAGAGTCTTTCAATTCTTCCTTTTTGAATCTTTCCCTATTCTTCCTGGCAGAACACCTCGAGCTTAGAAATATTCTTCGGCCTCTTTGCATGTACGGCATGTTTGAGATCTCGCCACAGATGTTCAATAATATTCAAGTCCGGGGACCGGGTGACCATTCCGAAACCTTCATCCGCCTTTGCTGGAGGTACTTCATAGTTAATTTTGAGGTATGCTTTGGATCACTGTCTTCCGGGAATACCCAATCTCTCTTTAAATTCAATGTCTGAACTGACCTTTGAACATTGTCATCTAGAATTTCTTGATATTTGGTGGTATCCATTCCTCTTTCCATTTGCACAATATTTCCTGTGCCCCCAGCTGCCACACAACCCCAAAACATAATGGATCCACCTCCATGCTTCGCAGCTGGCAGAGTGTTCTTCCTCACAAAGGCTTCACCTTTTTTTCTCCAAACATACCTTCTTTGGTGGTGGCCAAAAAGTGACATTTTGGTTTTGTCAGTATAAAGCACATTGTTTCAAAAGGCTTCAGCTTCTCAATGTTTTCTTTTGAATTCATCAGTCTCTTAATTTTGTGTTGAGGTCATTCTTTGTGGCAACTCTGCCATGTAGGTATTTGTTGTTTAAAGTGCAATGCATTGTGTGTGGGTTCTTCTGAGCATTTCTCACCAAGTTTCAGGCCATTCTATCTGAAATCTTACTCATACTTCCAGACCTTGCCTTGATTTCAACTATTCCAATTATCTTCCATTTTCTAATAATGATAGTGGAACTAGGTAGTTTTTGTAGCCTTCTCCTTCTTGGTGGAAATGAACCATCTTCATTCTGAAGACCTTGGACAACTGTTTAGAGGAACCTAATAGTTCTTACCACCAGACAGAACAGCCACTGCAGTTGAATACTTTAGAAGGTATGGAGTTATACTCATCTGACTAATTGAAGCCCTAACGAGTAAATCACCTGGTTCTGGGCCTTAGTAATCAAAAAGTAACAAAGAATAATCCAAAAGGGTTCCCAGACTTTTGGACAGAGCCCTTTTCCATTTTTAACAATTTTATAAACAGTGAAAAATGAAAATAAAAAGCAATCTTGCTTTAAAATTTGCAGAAAGGTCTCATGTTTAACTCTGTACAATTTAGGTTTGCTTTCAAACACATACAGATTCATTGTAACAGACATTTACACCAGAGGTGGCAAAGTTTTTGCACCCCACTGTACACTATCCTGGGACACTAATGTTGAGACATTTCATAGACTATTTCAAGTACAGTACTGATGCACATGTTTTTTGGTTCACAAAAGGACAGCTGGCAAAGCCATAACAAAAGAACATAAAAGATGCATTTAAAATCCTTTAAGTGGTATATCTGATGTAAAGTAAACAAAAGAAACCAATGTTTGTTCTTGTGATTGAGATGTTGTCAGCTCCGAACCCCTCCCCCCTCACATACTAGTATCCTGAAAATGTCTTACTTGTAACCACAATCATAGGCACAATCATAGGAATCTGACCATGACCACAATCATAGGCGATCCACTGGTGAAAGTACTGAGTCTGGCGAGGAAGGCTCATTAAAATCTTCTCAATATTTATGGCCCTCTGGAGTGATGTTTCCTTTAGGTTGTCTTCAGTGCAATTTGGAATTCTTTGTTCATCTTAGAACAACAACATTTACATAAGATGTCTAAAGAGTGAACGACAATTTGGAACATATTTGGGCAATTTGAAATAAATGTAACAATGTGTTTTATTAATAACAACCATTACATGAGAAATGCATGTATCTTTCATATCAAGACTACCTGTCCACCCTGTTACATATTCCATATGTACAGGGAAAGATCCCCTTGGTCATTATACATGGATACTCTACAAGACTTTCTGTTCACCCTGTTACATATTCCATATGTATGGGGAAAGATTCCCTTGGTCATTAGACATGGATACTCTTTAAGACTTTTCCTAGGAGATTTGCAGCTGACCACTGGAGATCGACTGGAGTCAGCAGACTTGAAGCGGGTATCCTTCAACACTGCCTTCCTATTAGCAATTATATCAACTCGGAGAATGGGGGAGGCTCTATCAGTATCTATGGTGAGTTTCCCCATAGATATGAAATATGTAGCAGGGTGGAGAGATGGTCTCCACATGAAAGAGAATGTATTGATTCTCCAAAGTTGAAAGACTATCTCAGCGGTTGGATGTTGACATAGTCAATCAAATGATCAGTGATACCACACCAACTCTGTGCTTTATAGAGCACTAATCAGAACGGCACAGCCGGTGTCTGATGGAGTATCCATGTTTACAATTACATTATTGGCATTTGGCAGACGCTTTTATCCAGAGCGACATACAGCTGATTAGACTAAGCAGGAGACAATCCCCCCCTGGAGCAATGCAGGGTTAAGGGCCTTGCTCAAGGGCCCAACGGCTGTGCAGATTTTATTGTGGCTACACCGGGATTAGAACCACCGACCTTGTGTGTCCCAGTCATTTACCTTAACCACTACGCTACAGGCCGCGCCATGTCTAATAACCACAGGGGGGAGTCCTTCCCTGCACATATGGAATATGTAACAGGGTAGAAAACCATGGTTACACCACAACCAATATGTTATGTGTGCTAGAGATTTCATAAACTGTTTCCTAATTCCTAACAGTATGTCCTCCTGGACCCTGGCCCATGGCTACACAAATTGCAAGTTTAAATGGACATGTTGGGCAGAACAGCGTCTTAGTGCTAAAACTTCTCTGACCCCTAACACTGGGTTGGGTCAATGATTAAAACCTGACACCTTCCGCTTAATTTTCCCTCTAATCAAACTGTTTATCAAAATCACAACCACTAATTAATAGTGCCTCTTGCTGCAAGATCATGTGCCCAGTCTACTGTAAGTCCTTAATTTAACAAAATAGGCTCAAATTAAGAAATTGAAGGTCATTGATAGTTCCTATAATTGATCTCACCCCTTATTTTGTCCAGAATAAATGCTCTCTCATAAACGGATGCGATCCCAGGAATCCGAACTGGCTCACATAGGTTACTGCCTGATCCTTCACATGTCAGCCGCATTGTAGCATATAGTTCCGAATGTTGGCTGTTTTCCTGGAAAATTATTTAAATGCAGTATTTTGTTTACTTTATGGGTCACGCTTTACAATAAGGTACATTAATTAGCATTAGCTAATGTAGTTGTTAACATGATTAATTGATGTACAAATCTATAAATCTATATTTACACATTAGCAAACCATAGGATAAGCCTATTATTTCTTAACCATTAACAAGTATATTAACTGTTTTTACATTCCAATACAAATTGGCATTAACTAATTTAGTTGTTAACATGAATTCCAATCATGATATACAAATACATAAACACAGCTGTACAGATTGACTGCTCAGTAGTTAGTTATGACAACATTAGATAATGTCAGTTCATGTAATTGTGTTGAAATAGTTTGTAAATACATTTCTGTGCCAAGTGAAACAAGCATTTGAATTAAGGCTGGAATTGCACCTCCCACATTCAAAAGCATGCAATAACCCTCATGCACATTTAGAGCTGTGTAGTATGGAGGAGTTATTTAATTGCATAACGTATTTTGTGTGTTTCTGAGAAATATTTTGTGAAATGATCCAAAGCCAGTGGAGTTAGTTCTTAATTTGTTTGCTGTTGTATCTCAAAGTCAGTATGGGTGTTATTCAGGGCATCGTTTATGATGTGAGATCACTTGGTGACTGACAGCGTACCTTAGCTTGAGACATCAGGTAGGCCCAGCAAATTGTTGAGTATTCAAAAACCTCATGATCTTCAATCACCCTCAGACCATTCCTCTTGGTGAAACTGGGTAACAGTTCCCTGAAGAGAAGGTAGAGTCCCTCCACTACTGCAACCTAAAATCAAATTAAATGTTTGTGCAAAAATACACTCAGTGAGCACTTTATTAGGTGTTCATTAGACTTCTTTTTTAGACTTATTAAGACTTCTGCCGCTGTATCCTATCTACTTAAGAGGTTTGGCATGTTGTGTGTTCAGAGATGCTCTTCTGCATACCACTGTTGTAATGTGTGGTTATTTGCATTACTGACGCCTTCCTGTCAGCTTTGACCAGTCTGGCCCTTCTCCTCTGACCTCTCTCATTACAACATGTTTTTGCCTGCAGAACTGCTGTTCACTGGATGCTTTTTATTTTTCGCACCATTCTCTGCAAACTCTAGAGACTGTTGTGTGTGAAAATCACAGGAGATCAGCAGTTTCTGAGATACACAAAGCACCCTGTCTGGCACCAACAATCATTCCACGGTCAAAGTCATTTAGATCACATTTCCTCTCCTTTCTGCTATTACAGCTGAACCTCTTGACCACATCTGCATGATTGTACGCATTTAGTTGTTACCACATGATTGGTTGATTAAATATTTGCATTAACAAGCTTACAGGTTGCATTACAGGTCTACCTAATAAAGTGCTCACTATATAGAAGTACAATTACAGTATATTTGAACAAGAATAAATGTCTATGTAAACCTATGTCTATGTAATTGGGTAAAATTTTGCCCATGAAGATATATTACCACTATAATAAAATAAATATTGGGCAGAATATTTATTTTAATTGTATTTTTTCAAGTAGATGGTATATGTACCTTCTGGTTCCTGGTCCCAAATTCACCCTTGCACATTATCTGATATAAAGCCAGGGCTAATGCATTGCATCCGGTGAGCTTCCGTATGTATGCGATGACCTTCAGAAACTGCTCATCTGAATGCCGCATGTGCTATAGAACAAGAAAAAAATATTTTCATATTAATAATATGTGAGGATTTGGAGCCAAAAGTAACATTAGCTTTACTTCCGTGATACTTGGGCACATATAGGTAGGCATATTTATATGTATAGACGGATAGTGGTCTTATATTTTGTATTTGTTTCAGCCATTTACACATTTAAATTTACCATTTACACTTGCTAACGGAACGCAGCTAAAACCGTCGCTTAGGGCAGCTAGCATCTAGCTAGCTGTGGTGGTGTAGCATTTCCGCTAGCTAGTTAATCCTGTTACGATTAAGAATTTGTTTCATAATAATACCCAACTAGTTGGAGCCAAAAGTGACATTAGCTTTACTTCTGTGATACTTGTGCATACATATTTAGCTATCAAACAATGACCTAGTTACTTACAGGTGCATCTAAACAAATCCGAATATCGTGGAAAAGTTCATTTTTTCCGTAAGTTATTACAAAAGTGAAACTTTAATATATTCAAGATTCATTACACATAAAGTGAAATATTTCAAGCCTTTTTTTGTTTTAATCTTAATGATTACAGCCTACATACTTTCCAGTATGAACATACTTTTCAGAAGGTCGATATTTCTGTAGGCGGCACGGATGGCGCAGTGGGTAGCACTGCCGCCTCACAGCAAGGAGGTCCTGGGTTCGAATCCCCGTCGGCCAGGGCCTCTCTGTGCGGAGTTTGCATGTTCTCCCCGTGTCTGCGTGGGTTTCCTCCGGGTACTCCGGTTTCCTCCCACAGTCCAAAGACATGCAGGTTAGGCTGATTGGAGAGTCTAAATTGCCCGTAGGTATGAGTGTGTGAGTGAATGGTGTGTGTGCCCTGCGATGGACTGGCGACCTGTCCAGGGTGTATTCCTGCCTTTCGCCCAATGTATGCTGGGATAGGCTCCAGCCCCCCTGCGACCCTGTTCAGGATAAGCGGGTTCAGATAATGGATGGATGGATGGATATTTCTGTATGAATCCTTTTTTTGATTGGGTTTATGTAATATTCTAATATTTTGAGATACTGGAGCTGTAAACTGCAATCATCAAGATTAAAACAAAAAAAGGCATGAAATATTTAACTTTATGTGTAACAAATCTAGAATATATGAAAGTTTTTTGTTTTTTTTGATGCACCTGTATATCATCATAGCTGTGGGAACGTTAGCTAGCGTTAGTTAGTTAGTAAAATCTGCTGTGGTTTTAAAGCTTTTCTTTAATGATATTTAATTATTTGGACATTCACTGTCATTAATTATTAATTATGATGTTCTAGCCTAAAACAACACAATAAACTGTTTAAACGCAATTTATATACGAGCAGAAAAACAATGCAAGCTTTATTTGCTTCTGAACAGAGTTTTGTGCTTGGACTCATTCATTTTCTGCCCTGAACTCAGAACCAAGTGACAGGAAGGCTGCCAGTTCACCTTCCAGTTTGCCTACCCTGAAATGTGAGATGTGAGAGCCTATTGTTTCTCCAAATTCAGGCCATTTCAAGTGACATACACTATATTGCCAACAGTATTTGCTCGTCTGCCTTCACACGCATATGAACGTGAGTGACATCCCATTCTTAAACCATAGGATTTAATATGATGTCGGGCCACCCTTTGCAGCTATAACAGCTTCAACTCTTCTAGGAAGGCTTTCCACAAAGTTTAGGAGTGTGTTTATGGGAATTTTTGACCATTCTTCCAGAAGTCCATTTGTGAGGTCAGACACTGATGGTGGACGAGAAGGCCTGGCTCGCAGTCTCCGCTCTAATTCATCCCAAAGGTGTTCTATCGGGTTGAGGTCGGGTTGAGGCAGGCCAGTCAAGTTCTTCCACACCAAACTCGCTCATCCGTGTCTTTACATTACATTACATTATATTATTGGCATTTGGCAGACGCTCTTATCCAGAGCGACGTACAACAAAGTGCATACCCATAACCAGGGATAAGTTCGCTGAAAGACCCTAGAGGCAAGTACAGTTTCAACTGCTACCTGTACAACAAAGATAAGGACGAGGGCCTCCTTTTTTTTTTTCTTTTTTTTTTTTGAGAACAAATAAACAAACAAACAGCAAAAGTCACCAAAGTGAACTATCCAAACACTGCTTACCTAGCCAACTAAAAATACCGATACACAAAGCACATCACAGAGACAACAATTAAGGTTAACAGGGAGGTAGGGAGGGACGGGGAGAGGTGCTGCTTGAAGAGGTGTGTCTTCAGCTTGCGCTTGAAGGTGGGGAGAGATTCTACAGTTCTGACCTCAACGGGGAGTTCGTTCCACCACCGTGGAGCCAGAACAGACAGTACTTGTGAGCGTGAGGTGGAAGTTCGGAGAGGGGGAGGTGCCAAGCGGCCTGTGGAGGCTGAACGAAGAGGTCTGGCAGGGGTGTAGGGTCTGATGATTTTTTGTAGATAAGCTGGGGAAGACCCTTTAACTGCTTGGAAGGCTAGCACCAATGTTTTGAATTTGATGCGAGCCATGACAGGCAGCCAGTGGAGGGAAGTAAGCAGGGGGGTGACGTGTGAGTATTTGGGAAGGTTGAAGACCAGACGAGCTGCTGCATTCTGGATGAGTTGGAGGGGTCTGATGGCGGACGCTGGGAGGCCAGCCAAGAGGGAATTGCAGTAGTCCAGGCGGGACAGAACCATCGCTTGGACCAGGAGCTGGGTCGAGTAGGGGGTGAGAAAGGGGCGGATTCTCCGTATGTTGTATAGGAAGAACCTGCAAGACCGGGTCACCGCCGCAATGTTCTCGGAAAGGGACAGTCTGCTGTCCATCACCACGCCGAGGTTCCTTGCACTGGGTGACGGCGTGAGTGTGGTATCCCCGAGGGAAATGGAGAGATCCAGATGGGGAGAGGTATTAGCAGGGATGAATATCATTTCAGTTTTACCTGGGTTGAGCTTTAGATGGTGGTTGTCCATCCAGCTCTGGATGTCCCTCAGGCAAGTAGAGATACGGGCTGAAACCTGCGTATCAGACGGCGGGAACGAGACGAAGAGTTGGGTATCGTCCGCGTAGCAGTGGTAGGATAGCCCATGTGCAGTTATCACAGGGCCAAGGGAGCGAGTGTAAAGAGAAAAAAGAAGCGAGCCTAGGACTGGGCCCTGGGGAACTCCTGTGGTGAGGGGCCGCGGTGTCGATACCGAACCAGCCCAGGCAACCTGGAAGGAGCGACCAGAGAGGTAGGACTCAATCCAGTCCAGGGCTGTGCCACAGATGCCCGTTGCTGACAGGGCAGGCAGGAGGATGGAGTGATCCACAGTGTCGAAGGCAGCAGAGAGATCTAGGAGAATGAGGACAGAGGAGAGGGAGGCTGGTCGTGCGGCATGGAGTGACTCACTGACGGAGAGGAGCGCAGTCTCTGTCGAGTGGCCTGATCTGAAGCCAGACTGATGGGGGTCTAGCAGATTGTTGTTAGAAAAGAAAGAAGAAAGTTGAGTAGAAGCGGCTCGTTCTATAGTTTTAGAAAGGAAAGGAAGAAGAGATACCGGGCGGTAGTTCTGGATGATGGAGGGATCCAGAGTAGGCTTTTTTAGCAGCGGAGTGATGTGGGCCCTCTTGGAGGATGCCGGAAAACAGCCGGAAGACAGGGAGGAGTTGACAAGGGAGGTGACAAATGGGAGAATGTCAGGTGTGATAGTTTGGAGAAGAGAAGAGGGGATAAGGTCAAGGGCACAGGTTGTAGGGCGGTGGCAGAGCAGGAGTTGAGAAACATCAGAGTCTGTAAGGGGGGAGAAAGTGGAAAAGGAAGGGATGGGCCTAGAGGGGGGGAAGGGCACAGTGAGGGGGGTGGTGGTTGTAAAGGATCTGCGGTTGACTGTGACCTTCTCATCGAAGAAATCAGCAAAGTCATCAGCAGCGAAGGAGGAGAGGAGGAGGAGGTACATCTTTATGGCCCTTGCTTTGTGCGCTGGTGTGCAGTCATGTTGGAACAGGAAGGGGCCATCTCCAAACTGTTCCCACAAAGTTGGGAGCATGAAATTGTCCAAAATGTCTTGGTATGCTGAAGCATTAAGAGTTCCTTTCACTGGAACTAAGGGGCCGAGCCCAACTCCAGAAAAACAACCCCACACCATAATCCCCCCTCCACCAAACTTTACACTTGGCACAATGCAGTCAGACAAGTACCGTTCTCCTGGCAACCACAAAACCCAGACTCGTCCATCAGATTGCCAGACGGAGAAGCGTGATTGGTCACTCCAGAGAACACGTCTCCACTGCTCTAGAGTCCAGTGGCGGCGTGCTTTACACCACTGCATCCACCGCTTGGTGATGTAAGGCTTGGATGCAGCTGCTCGGCCATGGAAACCTATTCCATGAAGCTCTCCACGCACTGTTCTTGAGCTAATCTGAAGATCACATGAAGTTTGGAGGTCTGTAGCTATTGACTCTGCAGAAAGCTGGCAACCTCTGCGCACTAGGCGCCTCAGCATCCGCTGACCCCGCTCTATGATTTTACGTGGCCTACCACTTCGTGGCTGAGTTGCTGTCGTTCCCAATCGCCTCCACTTTGTTATAGTACCACTAATAGTTGATTGTGGAATATTTAGTAGTGAGGAAATTTCACGACTGGACTTATTGCACAGGTGGCATTCTATCACGGAACCACGCTGGAATTCACTGAGCTCCTGAGAGCGACCCATTCTTTCACAAATGCTTGTAGAAGTAGTCTACATGCCTAGGTGCTTGATTTTATACACCTGTGGCCATGGAAGTGATTGGAACACCTGAATTCAATGATTTGGATAGCTGAGTGAATACTTTTGGCAATATAGTGTATGTATCATTGTGCCCACGATGGGCATCCGCTGCCTGGAAAGTGTTTGTATTTAAAAACGTGGTTCGTTTCTATCCCTTCCTATTGTAGGCACTCCAGTAGCAATAGATTGCCGTCTCTTAGCCCAGCAACAGGGAATGAAGCGGGATTGCCGAGTCATAGTCAAATTGATTAGCGACATTGTCTACAGTAACGTTGTTTCACGTGTTTAACGTTAGATTTTTTACTTAGTTTCGCTGCCTAAATTCATCATAAAATATTAGCTTGTGTATTTGTAAAAATGACTACACTACATAGTAAATGAGGAGTAGTGTTAATTATGTTAATTAATTATTATTAACGTGGAATCATGTTGAGTCCACGCTCTTTCTTGACATCAGCTTGACGACATAGCAACAGTAACTAAGCGGGGACAAACCGACACGGTTTGTCACATCTATCAATCTCTGGCCAGTTACAGTCAGGTCCATAAATATTGGGACATCGACACAATTCTCATCTTTTTGGCTCTATACACCACCACAATGGATTTGAAATGAAACAAACAAGATGTGCTTTAACTGCAGACTTTCAGCTTTAATTTGAGGGTATTTACATTGTGAATGGTGTAGGAATTACAACAGTTTGTATATGTGCCTCCCACTTTTTAAGGGACCAAAAGTAATGGGACAAACTAACAATCATGAATCAAACTTTTACTTTTTAATACTTGGTTGCAAATCCTTTGCAGTCAATTACAGCCTGAAGTTGCATAGACATCACCAGACACTGGGTTTCATCCCTGGTGATGCTCTGCCAGGCCTCTACTGCAACTGTCTTCAGTTCCTGCTTGTTCTTGGGGCATTTTCCCTTCAGTTTTGTCTTCAGCAATGAAATGCATGTTGAATCGGATTCAGGTCAGGTGATTGACTTGGCCATTGCATAACATTCCACTTCTTTGCCTTAAAAAACTCTTCGGTTGCTTTCGCATTATGCTTCGGGTCATTGTCCATCTGCACTGTGAAGCGCCGTCCAATGAGTTCTGAAGCATTTGGCTGAATTTGAGCAGATAATATTGCCCGAAACACTTCAGAATTCATCCTGCTGCTTTTGTCAGCAGTCACATCATCAATAATACGAGGGAACCAGTTCCATTGGCAGCCATACAGGCCCACGCTATGACACTACCACCACCATGCTTCACTGATGAGGTGGTATGTTTTGGATCATGAGCAGTTCCTTCTCCATACTCTTCTCTTCCCATCATTCTGGTACAAGTTGATCTTTGTCTCGTCTGTCCATAGGATGTTGTTCCAGAACTGTAAAGGCTTTTTTAGATGTTGTTTGGCAAACTCTAATCTGGTCTTCCTGTTTTTGAGGCTCACCAATGGTTTACATGTTGTGGTGAACCATCTGTATTCACTCTGGTGAAGTCTTCTCTTGATTGTTGACTTTGACACACATACACCTACTTCCTGGAGAGTGTTCTTGATCTGGCCAACTGTTGTGAAGGGGTTTTTCTTCACCAGGGAAACAATTCTTCTGTCATCCACCACAGTTGTTTTCCGTGGTATTCCGGGTCTTTTGGTGTTGCTGAGCTCACCGGTTCCAAGAATATTCCAAACAGTTGATTTGGCCACACCTAATGTTTTTGGTATCTCTCTGATGGGTTTGTTTTGATTTTTCAGCCTAATAATGGCTTGCTTCACTGATAGTGACAGCTCTTTGGATCTCATATTGAGAGTTGACAGCAACAAATTCCAAATGCAAATAGCCAAATGCAAATAGCACACTTGAAATGAACTCTAGACCTTTTATCTGCTCCTTGTAAATGAGATAATGAGGGAATAACACACACCTGGCCATGGAACAGCTGAGCAGCCAATTTTCCCATTACTTTTGGTCCCTTAAAAAGTGGGAGGCACATATAGAAACAGTTGTAATTCCTACACCGTTCACCTGATTTGGATGTAAATACCCTCAAATTAAAGCTGCAGTTAAAGCATATCTTGTTTGTTTCATTTCAAATCCATGCCCCAATATTTATGGACCTGACTGTATATTACGTTGTTTTTGTGTTTAGTAATTGGGCTGAACTTGCAGTTATCTTAGTGTGAGTAGTAATATGCTTTATTTCAGGACTATTAGATTTGGTGCTTTGGGCTATGATAGCACCACTAACTTTTTTGTTAGAGTACGTGCCAAATGCAGGTAATGTAATGTAACATACTGTAAAAGCAATGAGGGTGTTCTGAGTCTGAAATAACTTACAATGGCATATAAGGCTGAGAGGAAAACACTCATTCCTTTCATTGTCTGTGGGATGGAAGCTGAAATATCACTGTTGAAGAATGCTGGCTTATCCTGATACTTGTCATTGAGTGACGAAAGGGAGAAATGCAGAACTGACTGACTGCTGATTCCAAGATCTTTCAAGAGTGTGCCACCACCTTCTTCCTCATCTCTGTATTAAAACACATAGACACACACATGCACACACACACACACACAGTCACATATTTATGGGGGTGCGAGACAGATTTCATTTGTGGTAATCAATCACATGCATATTTGACATAGATTGTGAGCTTGCTATTAAAATGCTCCATCTGTGTTCAGGGTAGTTCTGAGATATGAGCATTACAAGTTTTCACATCCCAGCTGGAAAATCTGTTATGCGGTAGATTAAATATATAGTTGTAGTTCAAATATATACAGTAGTTCAAATATATACAAGTTATATATTACTATCGCATCAAAATAAAAGGAAAGTTATTTTTATTTTAAAACATTTTGTTTCAACAAATGCAGTCATATAAACTCATCTCATAGAAAAATATATCTTCATTATAATAACAACAAACCCTATAATGTTTTCTTTAGGGTTAGGGTAAGTCTATAATACAATATCCGAACAGACCGTGATGTGAGCGATCAGGGGCGATGTCGTATCGCAAACCTGTCTTGATGTGAGCCGAGGATTGAACATTGCAACCAATCACATAACACACTGGGCAGTCTCTCAGTTTTGCACTAGTGATTGCAATGCTCATTCATTTTGGTGAGTCAGATTTTTGGTTCGTTCAAAAGATTTGTTTGTTCACATGAGTGCATGAGTGTTACTCAGTTCATTGTTCGTTCTCAGCATTTAACTGTATAAGGAGGTAAAGTGGATGTCCCACTGAAAGACATTTTTGCTATACTGCTACGTGCTATGCCAGCAGATTTCATCATAGACAGCAACAACAGCAACTTTATATAAGCAAATGAAGCATTTTTTTCCCCCAATTGTGCTTGACATCGGTTGCAAGTTGCCCTCGATAGGTCACTGATGACACAAAGTTTATGAGTTAGAATCATGCCAGTTAAAGGTACTATAGGTAATTTCAGACTCCTAACAGTCAATAGAGGAATTCCAACAACAAACACCCTCAAACCACAACATGCACTGTTTTGGAAAGTTGACATTGAGAAACGTGACAGAGCCTGCCGTCTTTTCGCAGTGTTCTAGTAAGAAAATGTTCACTGAACAGGTGACTTTATGAAATGTTGCCTCAGGTGGATATTTGGAGATTCGTTAAGCTAACTTTGGGTAATTTTCGATACAAAACTGGTTTTGTTTTATAACTAGATATGTAGTCTTCATGTGGATAATAAGCAATAGTTTCAGTTAGCTTGTCTGGAGTGCAAATTCTGCAGCTACACACGAATAAGCCTCCTTGCCATTGGCTGTGGCAATTAGAACCATTTTTCAACCAATGAGCTTGAATTAATCCATTAAGTTGCACTGTTTGTTAGCTAGTTAAAGCACTATAACGTTTTATAATTGACATTAACGTTATTTGTAGCAAACAAGTAAGTTACATCCAGTCTATCAATTAAAAGCGCCAACAACATTCTTCTCAACCCTCATTCTGTTCAATTTTCGAATATAAATGTGTAGTAGAGGTTTACTCAGTGAAAATGTGTTATTTCTTTCATGTCCCACACATAAAATAAACCAAGACATATAGTTTCATGTTTTAAAAAATAGCTATCATTTTTCATAAAAAGAAAAATGTTAATTACAAATTGAACGCCGCGGGGTTAAATCAGCTGCATCTTGACTGGGCAGTGCAAAAGAAAAATTTGGTTTAAGATCTCTGGAGTAATATTATATGATATGTTTGTTAATGGCTTTGTGGCTATATGCAGCAGTAGCAGCCCATGTGATGACGCTATTCCATGGCAAACGACAACATCTGCTGTCTGAATTCACTGTTTATTTAGTAAATTTACTAAATTTCTAATCCCTTTATTTAGGGATTAGTAATTTGTGAATAGTTAGCCATTCTGGACATTGCAATTCCTGGTCATTTAATCAAACTAATCATTTAAAGGGAATAGGGTTTGTTGTTATGCAGCAAAAAATCACGATGAAATAAATCAGGCAAAAATAATTAAATTTAAGTACTGCACCCACTTGGCACGCAGGACATGTGCTGGTATTCCTGTTTCATTAGACAGCTCGTTTCTCAGGTCTTGTAGGTTGTCTGTGTCCAAGTTTACTTTGATTTCATAGTCTCCCTGCAGATTAAAAAGCAGCCATCATGTTAGTCATGCAGCAAAAATCTTATTTCTTTTACACCCAATTGGTGGAGCAACATCTCCAGATGCATATTTCAGCCATGTAAAATAGTCTACACCTGATCATTAGGCTAGACGTTGGATTAGACTGTCGTTGACACTAAAAGCAGAGTATACAGTTGCAGTTTCTTGAACGGTACAAAGGCATTCAGAGGCAGGGGTGGATAGTCAATGGCTGCTGTTTAATACACACCTTGAGCATGATGTGGCACCGGACAGTGTCAGCCCCAGGGACCTGTCTGGACTGTGGGTTGCTTTTAACTGGAGTCTGTATGTTCTCCTTGGGTGTGAATATGGCATAAATCTCATCTCCGTTTTCAATGTGTCTGTCATTGAAACACCCTATCAACAATGAAAGAGAGTTAAGGAAAATAAAATGCTTGCTGAAACAGAAATGTCCCACAATGTTTTTTCTCTGTTGCCTGCAAAACAATGCAAAAACCATGCAAAGCTGTGTTGGGACAATGATCCAATGATGACAATGGGGTGAAAGGTAATAATGGATCATTCCGTCTTGTGTAAAAACGTTTACGTTGCGGACCAAGATCTACTTTACTGTACCACAAAGTTATGTCTAGTGATTATGTTGCCATTATAAAGCATGGAAGGATAGACAACTGCAATCACTATAGATTTGAGATATGTATATTTGATCATCAGATTTCTTTTCTTTTTCTTTTCTTTTTTATAATACCGCAATGTATGAATAAACTGCTTACCCAGCCAAACAAAAGGTATCATCCTAATGACACAAGTAAATAGCACAGGTAAAGACAACAGTTAAGATTTACAGGGAGGTAGGGAGGGACGGGGAGAGGTGCAGCTTGAAGAGGTGGGTCTTCAGCCTGCGCTTGAAGGTGGGGAGAGATTCTGCTGTTCTGACCTCCACGGGGGGCCAGAACAGACAGTAGTCGTGAGCGTGAGGTGGAAGTGCAGCGAGGGGAGGTGCCAGGCAGCCTGTGGTGGCCGAATGGATAGGTCTGGCAGGCGTGTAGCGTCTGATGATTTTTTGGAGGTAAGCTGGGGCTGACCCCTTAACTGCTTGGAAGGCTAGCACCAATGTTTTGAATTTGATGCGAGCCATGACAGGCAGCCAGTGGAGGGAAATAAGCAGGGGGGTGACATGCGAGTGTTTGGGAAGGTTGAAGACCAGACGAGCTGCTGCATTCTGGATAAATTGGCTGATAGCAGATGGTGGGAGGCCAACCAGGAGAGAGTTGCAGTAGTCCAGGTGGGACAAAACCATCGCTTGGACCAGGAGCTGGGTCGAGTTGTCGAGGACCCGGCCCTAGGCCCCCCTGATGAGAGATTGACGGGGGATGGGTTAGAAAGGAATGCATTGTTAACCCCTCGCACACGCCAATGGGGTAGGAGTAAAAGCTCCCGTAAGAGGAGAAGTATATATGGTACAAGATAAATGTACAACCGTATATGGATACTGAGGAGTCTGAAGTCAGAGGACTTAGATTCAGGGTTTTAGAGAGCAAGGCTAAAGGCCTGACTGAGGCCATGCGTAGAATGTGTTCTAGCATGACCATGGAAGATGCTGAACATGCAGAACAGAAAATTGGAGACCCAGGGAGTTTTGCATTCAAGGAGACGATAGATGTGATAACATACTTGGTTGACACGTGTGGGCTGGCTCCTACAGGGGAGGAGCACGAGGCCTGGTTAAAAAAACAGGATGAGAAAGACAATGAAGATAATTGGGAAATCAAAGAGCAGGAGGAGATTGAAAAATGTAAAAGAGATAACGAAAATGGCAAGGACGTCAATACCGAAAGAAAATTAAGAGGCTTCAAGGGCCTTCCTGATTATAGCACAAATAATTTATCGGATAGATTCAAAGGACTGACTATAGAAGAGTTGGTGGATGATTTACACTCAGCTATTGGCTGGATGTCCTTTGTAGATCCCTTAAGGCGCCACTGAGAGGGGCACCTGAAGAGTGTGTTGAGATGGTGGAGGGCAATAACTTCTGGCTTGTATGAAGTCAAAGTTTGGAGAGAGTCCAAGGAGAGATTATGACAGGGAGACAAATACCAGTGATGAATAGGTTCATTAAAAATTACATAAGGGCTAGTGTTTTTCCACTCGTATATTAAGATGGTGGAAATTCCCAAACCAGAGGGGCCCATGAAATAAAATATTGGGGACATTTCTTTTGAGGTATGAGAAAATGACAATTGGAAAAACAGAGATAATTAATATGATCATTAAAAAACAGGTTATATAAGAGATAAATGTCTTCCCGCTTGACATATTGGGGACATTTCTTATCAAAAAAGGTACACTTTTGTATGCAAAAAAGATATATAAGGAATAAGCTTTTAGACCTTAGAGCAGGATCCCAGAATTTGGCTTCAGAAGAAATCTACGAGCTGGTGAAGAAAGAGCCACGCAGAACAACTATAACCAAGCTGGAGTGGTAATTATAATCTATATTACTTGTAGAAGTAGGAAAAGTAACATATTATAAGTTTACTTTTATATATCTTTTATTTCTCATTAAGGTACTATATAAAGTAGAAAAATGTAGAGAAGTTATCATAGTTAGATAAATATAATATTCTAGAAATAGTTTCTTTTTAAAAAACGTCCAGAAGGGGGAGCTCTAGGATAAGGCTAAGGCCAAAGAGGATGGATATAGGAAGGGTGTACCTTGATTTTTAAACATCGTGGTGGAAAGGTAATTTAGAAAGAGCTAAGAGGGGTATATGTAACTTGCATGTGATTAGCAAACTGCAAAAGATGATATGTACACTGTAATCTGTATAACTCTATTCTTTTGATTGATTATAATAAAGTATATCTTACTATAATCATATGTGATAAAGAGTCTTTAGAGGAATACATTGAATACAGGACATCGATTACCAGATTTGCATCACACCCTTCACTTCGAGACTGGGCTGGAAGTTCAGTACCAGGGCTCCAGGACGTTCGGAGTACTTGAGTTCGTCCCCGAGACACCTCATTGTGAGGTACTGCTCGTGGGAACGTGAGGTCTGAGCTCGGCAAGGGGTCCGTGGCTCACGACAGAGTAGGGAGCGAGAAAGGGGCGGATTCTCCAGATGTTGAATAGGAGGAACCTGCAATGTCCCTGTTCTCTTCCCCTAGTCCTTTCTGCTCTGCCTGTTCATTCAATAATTAATTTGTGTCTCCGCCTTCCACTCCTTATATGTATTTCCTTCCTGTCTTCCCATCCTGTCATTCATTTCACCTGTTTCTGGTTGTGTTCTTGTTAGTACTGTATTTAAGCCTGTCGTTTTCAGTTCTTGTTGCTAGCTTGTCTTTCCTGTTTTCCGAATCTTCCCTTGTTTTGAAATTCCTTTCCCCTGTTTCTAGCCTGTATTTTCTGAACAGTGTTCCTGTGCATTGGTTTTTTGATTTTATGGTTTTGATCTTTGCCTGGTTTTGGACTCCCTGTGTTTTCTGGATTTCGTGATTGTACTTTTGCCTGTGTGGGCTGCCTTCCTGTTTTTGAACTCTGCCTGTTTTCTGATGACACTTCTGATTACCCTGGATTCACCCATCTGCTTGGATTACAACCATTGCCTGTTTTCGGATTGCGTTTTTTTTGTCTTCCCTCCGTATTCTTAAAGCCTGTGCATTGTTCTTCTGCGCATTGTTCCGTGCCCTGACAGTTTGATCCGTTCAGCATGTGGAATTAAGAATTTAGATTTAGTTTGAAACTGGCATATTATTTGAAATAGCTTAATGCATTGTGCATTCATGAAATGTTGCATTTTAGCCCCATTTATTTGTAACAGAAATGTGCCCTTTTCTCACACCAATATTAGCATTTTGTAAGAAAGCTCTGCAGATACTTTCAGCCAGGCATTGGTGTACTCACATGTGTTGAAGAAAGAATCATCTGTCAAAGGCATTCCATCCACTGTGTAAAGACACACAGCTTTGTCAGTTCCGATGTTTTCCTGAATGGCAATCCGGAGCATCAGATCCTCCAGTGTGTTCTGAGATGGATCCATGTCTGTGTGCCACATAATTGCGCAAAATAATTGTTTTTGTAAATTTCTGGTTTTCTCTTTACATTCATTATTAATTGCACTCTGTGCAATTGTCTACTCCCTAATCTGGAGCCGTATTACATGTGTCTTTGTGAATCCAGTCCGCGTCTTCATGCATCCCTCATTATTGTATTAAAGCCCATTCATGTTTCTCACCTGATGTATATTTGTTAGATCATCCCCACTCCCATGCCCCGCCTGGTTTGTCTTATCCCTCAGTGTATTTAAAGCCCAGTCTGAGAGTGCACACTTGTCAGATCATGGTTTCAGATCCAATTCTTTGTAGGCCTGTAATTCATGAGATATTTAAGACACCCCTTTGCCTGATTTTCGAGATTGCCTTACTATTCTTCTACAACTCGATTTGGCACTGTGTTTTCTGAATACCTGGCTTTTGAGGAAATTCCCTGACCTGCGTTTGGGTCTCCGGAACCATACAGCCATACATACAACCACACATACTGATATTCTCTGCAATATGCATAGTCGTTTTCCTTTTCTGGGCTGGCTAGAGGGTTTGAAAGGGTTTTAAATAGTTTTTATATTCAATGCAGAATGTTGTCCTACCATTGATCTCCCTGAGCTCAGAACATTTGGGGAATGTATATTTCACACTGAAATTCTGCATCGACTTTTTAACGCTTCCAAGCTTTCCAATGCGTGTCCGCATAGTTTCAAATCTCTTCTTCTCCACTTGACTTAACCCTGGGGGAGAAATATTTCAGTTACATCCCCTAACTTTAAAAACAGGTATACAGACAGTTTGGTGTCTGGACACATAATACACATTTCATAAATAAAATGACTTAAGGCCCCAAAATAAAACAAAGTGGTGTAAAAAGGATTGTAAAATGATATAAAGTATATTCACTGATCAGCCACAAAATTAAAACCACCTGCATAAAAATTTTTTTCATGAACTGTATAGACTTGTCTATAAACACTTAATATTTAATTATATGATATGTATACTTATATAAGCAGATAATTATAAGTGAATTGCATGAAAATGGAAGTCTTGTATGCTCATTGGGGGGGGGGGGGGGTGCATTGTTTTGTTATTTAAATATCTTGGTTCGTACTGGTGTTCAAGATTTATCTTAACACGTACTCCAGGACCTGTAGAATTTGTAATATAAAAAAAAAAAATAAAGACCAAAATAAGGATCTATTGCTACATAAAGTTCACCACATGCAGTACCATGTAATACCAATGGAAGGAAGAAGGGTGAAACTGATTAAGCGCCATGCATTACTAAATATGTTGGGTGGTCTTTTTATTTATTTATTTTAAACATTCTACAGGTCCTGGAGCATCTGTTAAGATATACGTCATCATGAACACCAGTGCATATCAAGATATTATGTCCATAATCCCTTAAGTGTTCTGCATTGTGTTCATTTCACAATAACACATAAATGACAACTTACCCATTTCTTTTAAGGTTTCATCATCAATGCTATCAATGAAGTCTTTCTCATCTTTCACACCAAGTTCAAGAAATTTATTGTAGAAACTCTCCAGTCTACTAACTTCAAGCAGAGCATATATTTTCTCCATCTGTAATGAACCGAACATACATCAAACAAATTAAAAACACTGATACAGGCCAAATGGTGATATTAATCGTCATAAACATGCTTTATTAAAGCATTATCTCTGACTTTTAAATGTTTTGATACAGAGTGTCAGTCTGTCAACTGTCCAATATGAAACCCGAAACGCAGGCAGAGGGTCAGTGAGCCTTTTTCAATGATCTTGTTAATCTGTTCATCTGGAACAAAACCACTAGTTCCTCAACTATATTAAACTACCTATTTGAAACAAAGACGTGACTGCATTTATATTTATATTTTTCAAAATGACATAGGAATACATTTAACTCTTTAAAAACTCTACACAAACAACATGCAAAATGTGATTTAAATCCACATAAATATTATAAACTTATACGATTGAAGTACATTTGCAATAGGTCACATATTTACCACTAAAGTTAATTAATTTCAAAGTTCATTAATGTCACTAGTTTTGAATTCATTTTATTTAACTTTTGCCTTCATTTCTTTGTTTCATTGCAGCTATTGTATCACGATACAAAGCTTGAATTTCGGGATTTATATCTGAACAATGAAAATATTTTAAAGTAATTTCAAAAACAATTTGTGTGTGAAAGAAACGTACCTTTCCAGGTCCAGGTGGAACAATGAAGTGCTGAGTCAGTTCAGTCCAGTTTATGCTCTATGAGGAGGAGCCAACCCAATGACCTGATTATTTTATTTGATTAAGCAGAAGTGTTTATCCGTGTAACTGATCTGCTTTCCTGCTTACATGGTACAATTATGGAAAGACACCAATGAATAGCATCTGATTAATAGTCAGGAATATTAAAATTGAACTGCATTTTCCACATAAAAATAAATACTTTCACTTTCAGTTCATGTGAAATGCAAGTCATTTCCTTGGACATCTTTGTCAGTGGTTTACTATAAAACAAGCAATTGTGGATGAACACATTCAGAATTATTGGCACCTTTGCACAAAAACATACTGTTAACTAAAAAAATAATAGTTATTGACATCAACCTTATTTTCCAACATGTGTAAAGTAGTGCACTTTACTAATGATTCAATGGAATCAACAACATTATTCTGTGTGCTGTTCATTATATGCAGCCCTTTTTCTTAATTTTATCAAGGGTTCCAATGAATATGGAGCCCACTGTATATACTGTATATACTATATACTTTTATGAAATAGCACCAAAAACTATTTTAGTATTTATCTCTCCTGTATCATTAATATCTTTGTTATTATCATATTATAATTATTATAATTATTATTATTATTATTATTATTATGTTTATGAATCATGCTCAATTGTAGTGTTTTTCATGGTTTTTGTTTACTTTTTTTTTCCAATTATGATTAATTGGGGTGATGCCTCAATGTTATTCTCCGAATGGGCTGTTAATTTGACATCGCTGTTGTGGAATATGTTTCACCGTCTTTTTGGAAAGACCGGTTAAGGCTGTTTTCTTTTCTTCCACCTACAGGTATGTATCCATAACCAGTTCAGGCATCCAGAGTTTTAGCTATTTTGGTTGGTTTATGGTTTTGATCTTTGCCTGGTTTTGGACTCCCTGTGTTTTCGATTTCGTGTTATTACTTTCGCCTGTGTGGGCTGCCTTCCTGTTTTTGAACTCTGCCTGTTTTCTGATGACACTTCTGATTACCCTGGATACACCCAATCACTGGTTAGTGGTTTTTGCATTTGATATGTCTAAATTTTGTCTTGCACGCAGAGCAGGGAATATGGACACTAAAGAAGGAGAGGAAGGAGAGGGGAGTGGATGCCAGGGAACACTCGGGATGGAGAGGCAGGCCTTGTTTTTATAAAGTCCACACAATCAATGTCTGTCTCAAAGTGAATTTTTCAATGTTGTTCATTTCATGACTGTTGGCTCTCCCTCAGTTTATGGCCATTAAACTGTGCTACAAAGGTTAATCAGATTTGTTAGACATGCAGAGATAACATCAGCAGGGCCATTGTTGTTACCGCCATCTGGTTTTTCCTGTAAACCCTGGGTATATAGAGGGAAACGTTGAATAGTTTGAGGAGATTCGATAATATGTCTTCCTGTGCATGTATAGCCATTCATATTGCACCTTTCCAGGTAATTATATTTCCGCATTGCACAGTGTTGAATAAATTGAATTAATTTGAACCTGCATCCTCTTGACTCGCACCACTGCACACTTAGCAGTTTAGAGTCCTAACAGACATAGACAACCTAGGATACCTGCACCCTGTAGTCACTCGCCTATACACCAGTGCCGTCACAAGATACATACTAAGTGTATCATTGTAGGCTATACAGGCCACAGGCACGTCCGCGTCTATACAAATAGATAGCAATCATATAGAGCCACACTATTGGCGGACATTTGCAGTTCCTTTTGTTGAATTGTTAGAACAGAAGAGCAGTTGAACTTAACTTAACTTGAACTTTGGGCGGCCTGTAGCATAGTGGTTAAGGTAAATGACTGGGACCCGCAAGGTCGGTGGTTCTAATCCTAGTGTAGCCGCAATAAGATCTGCACAGTCGTTGGGCCCTTGAGCAAGGCCCTTAACCCTGCATTGCTCCTGCTTAGTTAGTTATCAACTGTACGTTGCTCTGGATAAGAGCATCTGCCAAATGCCAATAATGTAATGTAATCTTTTGGAGTCTGATAAATGAGAAAAAAGTTAAATTAACCCTGTTCTAGTAGCATTGGTCAGACTACACGCGTTTCCTTTCCCTCTCAGATACTTCCGCCTTTTGGTGTATTTTGGGGGTTCTTACAAACCTAAGAGTTATTTGTTACATGATATTTATGCATTAACAACCATCGGATAAACTTCTAAATAGTTAACCATTAACAAATATATTAACTGACTTTTTCATTCCAATATGAATTGATTTAATTAATGATGTACAGATACATTAACAGCTGTTCAGATTAAGCTCTCAGTTAGTAGTTAGTTAACTGCATTAGTTCATGCCAATTTGCGGAAACTTATTTTGAAGTGTTACCACATCACTAGTGTGACATGAATTCACCTTTTACAGAGAATTCTCATATCATGCTTCTCGGGAAATCAAAATAATGCTAGGCGGTGGTTTCAAAATAAAAATAAACAAAGTATCTATCAATCTTGAAATATGAGCCCAATATTTTATGAATTGGAGCTTTATGAATTGGCGTGTCGCTACATTGGGTGTAGGGACCTGGGATGGTCCAGAATATACGCAGCAAAATATACCTGTACAGCAAAAAATATCCAGTACTTCCATGCAGTCGTGTTTTTATTAAATTACATCAGCAGATGGCGATAGAGTACGTACTATGCCGTTGCTGGCCAACATTTCGGTGTCCTCTTAAGGCCTAGGCCTTCTTGCGAGAAATTCGATGTTATACTGTTGTATTAATTATATAACCGTCATTACCAATAGTAATTTGAAGTAATTTGAAGAGCCTTTTATTTGTTTGTTTTTGGCGAGTGTGCCGTTTTTGAGCTCTTTTTGAATAACTGAATTTAAATCTAATATAAACACCATAATTATTTTCACCAACTCTTGTATTCCAATCGTGATTTAAGAACGGCACTGAGAATAGGAATGGAGTCAGGAAATAATCATTTTCACATTTCCATATCAGGCATTGTTAAGTGTCTCAGCGGATATGGACAGTGACCAGGAGATCATTTTACATGATCGACACTAAAACACTAAATACGGAGAATGATTCTGACAAAATTGACAATTGTATACGCATACACCGACTTTTTTACTTTTTATGAGGTCTTTCATTCACGAGAGGCGAAGTACATAGATGATGTCACTGATCTGTCACCGTCGGAATGGTGTCACCGTGCGTGGCGTGCAGACGAAAATAAAGAAAGCCTGTCAGAAGTTTCGGGTCTCCGTGGTAACGTGGATTCTCTCGCGATCTCAACGGATCTGCTCCCTGGAGACGAAACGAACGGAAAACATTCAAACAAGGACTTTTTCCTCTTCTGTTGCATCTGTAACGAGATATCTGGTCGTCACACGAAGTAGCTATCATATTTATCTGAGGGGGACAAAAGCAGTGAGCTATTAAACTGGTCATACTCAATGACTTAATTAAAGTGCTCTGTGCCGTACAATTCTGTCTTATATAGTGTGTGTGTGTGTGTGTTTGTGTGTGTGTGTGTGTGTGTTTGTGTGAGTTTTTACCATGGATCTTACAAAGTTTGGATTGTGGTTGTCCGTTGAATATAGCACAGACTAGAATACAGACTGTACGAGTGACTATACACAGTCAATCATTTTCTCAAATTAGTGTTTATTCATCTGGTGTTAACTAGGTGTGGGGGGTGTGTGTGTGTGTGTGTGTGTGTGTGTGTGTGTGTAGATCAGCTGGGCGGAAGGGATATGCAGAAGTGCATCTCTGAACGCATCATTCCTCTAAGTGGATAGGCTACAGCACCAGCTGACCATTAAGTCTAAAAAAATACAGTGCATCCGGAAAGTATTCACAGCACTTCACTTTTTCCACATTTTGTTATGTTACAGCCTTATTCCAAAATTGATTAAATTCATTTTTTTCCCTCCAAATTCTACACACAATACCCCATAATGACAACGTGAAAAAAGTTTTTTTGAGATTTTTGCAAATTTATAAAAAATAAAAAACTAAGAAATAGCAGTAGTAGGTACTTTATTGTCCCCGTGGGGAAATTCGTTTTCGGTAGAAAATCATTGTTGGCGGCGTTACATAAAAACAGGCACAGCACATAGAGACAGACATATGACATCAACATATCAGATCTGAAAATGAATTAAAAAAAAAAAAAACACGGTGCACTATAGCAGCTGCTGGTAGTTACGACATATAAACAAAATAAGCGTAGTGCTCTGGCTGGACCCGCTAGACAGAGTTAAACTAAGTGAATAAAATATAAATATTTTTTAAAAAAAATCTAAAAAAAAATCACATGTACATAAGTATTCACAGCCTACAAGCATCTTATCTGCTCAAGTTCACTCAGGCTCAGGCAGTAAGAGCAGTCGTCTCATTGGCTCAGGCAGTAAGAGCAGTCATCTCATTGGCTCAGGCAGTAAGAGCAGTCGTCTGGCAGTCGGAGGGTTGCCAGTTCGATCCCCCGCCCGGGCTGTGTCGAAGTGACCTTGAGCAAGACACCTAACCCCCAAATGCTCCTGACGAGCTGGTCGGTGCCTTGCATGGCAGCCAATCACCGTTGGTGTGTGAGTGTGAGTGTGTGTGTGAATGAGAAGCATCAATTGTACAGCGCTTTGGATAAAGGCGCTATATAAATGCCAACCATTTACCATTTACTCAAATGCTTCCAAACACATTGGATGGGGCTTCAGCCCACAGTAAGGCAATGATCCCAAACATACACCAATGCTCTCTTTATTCCTAATGATGTTCTAAAAAGGTTTTTTGTAAGCCTATTCTTTGGCCTATGTCTCTGTTCTTTTATATCTCAGCCCGATACTGGCTTCCTCCAGGTTTCAATCACATGTTTTACTAGAAATAGTTCCACAGTAAGCAATGAAGTATGAATACATACACGCACTGAGCTCTTTGCGAGGCATTTATTAGACTTACAGTACATTATCAATGAAGGCAAGTGAGCCAGCACATGTGGCAGCTATATATGCCCAAACATTAACTTAAATATAAAATGTAAGGAAATTACTTACATTTTATATCAGCCGAAAAATGAAAGTATTTCTTTCAAGAATTTTCTGAGCGTTAAATATGCAGTCCTGCCAGTCAGGACGGTCCTGGCTCTAAACCTTCATGGGTAAATATAATAAGTCATTTTTATGTTACTTAGAAAAGGCAGTTCAGCTGATTGCTTCATTGATTGTACCATGCAAGAATGCAGACCAATGACATTTCAGTTTCTTGTTTTTGCTGTTCAAACGGAGCTGTCAGACTGCAGTCCTGCTATATTTTTTGCTTTATTCAGGGGAAAGCATGGAGGGGAACAGTAGATCTGGGTCATCTCATCTGCCCTGACCAGCTGGGCGGAAGGACAGTGGGGGGGGGGTGGCTTGTGGCATCCAGGACTGATGATTCAGCAGGATTCTGCCCATATACCCCATATACAGTCACTCCCCAACCCATCCACCCCTCTGCCCGCTGCCCAACCCCAATGCCCCCCCCCCATTACTCCCAAGCCACCCCAGCCCTCCCTCTGTCTGAAAATCACCAGAAGCCCAACACTCATACGCTGGACCGGACTGGTTTTTTATTGCCACTGGTATGCAGTTATGTGTTTTGTATAACTATATACACCTTTCCCCCATTTATTGAGATGAAATAAAAACTAAATTTGAAAAGTAATTGAACACCTGACATCACAATTTTGTGCAATTACTGAGCGGTCATGAAAAGCAGACTTTCACTGTACTGCTGTTTCTCAGCATGAGCTTCAATGGGACGCAAGCCAAAAGCGTGAATATGGCTGCCAGAAAGCACTAACCGTGGCAATGGAAAAACTGCAATGCACACGTACACGTTGTGAGACATTGAAAACTTCACCTTGGAAAACCAGGGTGGCACAGATGGTGCAGTGGGTAGCACTGCCGCCTCACAGCAAGGAGGTCCTGGGTTTGAATCCCAGTCGGCCAGGGCTCTCTGTGTGGAGTTTGCATGTTCTCCCAGTGTCTGCGTGTGTTTCCTCGGGGTACTCCAGTTTCCTCCCACAGTCCAAAGACATGCAGGTTAGGCTGATTGGAGAGTCTAAATTGTATGAGTGTGTGAGTGTGTGAGTGTGTGAGTGTGTGAGTGTGTGAGTGTGTGAGTGTGTGAGTGTGTGAGTGTGTGAGTGTATGAGTGTGTGAGTGTGTGAGTGTGTGAGTGTATGAGTGTGTGAGTGTATGAGTGTGTGAGTGTATGAGTGTGTGAGTGTATGAGTGTGTGAGTGTATGAGTGTATGAGTGTGTGAGTGTGTGAGTGTGTGAGTGAATGGTGTGTGTGCCCTGTGATGGACTGGCGACCTGTCCAGGGTGTATTCCTGCCTTTTGCCCAATGTATGCTGGGATAGGCTCCAGCCCCCCTGCGACCCTGTTCAGGATAAGCGGGTTAGGATAATAGATGATGAATGGATGGATGGATGGACCTTGGAAAACCACTGACCCAGAAACCCAGGGTAGTCACACTGAGGTAGACACCTCTTTTGCAGCCTACTTGGAGCACCTGCAGGAAATCCATACAAGCCTGCAAGCTCAATGCAGAGAGGCAGGTAGGACTGAAACCCAGAGCCTCTTCTCAGGAGACACAGTGAACCACAGTGCCAGTTCATTGCTATGTTGGTATAACTGGGATACTAAAGCGACAGACAACATTTGTAAAAAAAAGGGCGTATGGGGCAGCCTGTAGCGTAGTGGTTAAAGTAAAGGACTGGGACACACAAGGTTGGTGGTTTTAATCCCGGTGTAGCCACAATAAGATCCACGCAGCCGTTGGGCCCTTGAGCAAGGCCCCTAACCCTGCATTGCTCCAGGGGAGGATTGTCTCCTGCTTAGTCTAATCAACTGTATGTCATCCTGGATAAGAGCGTCTGCTGAATGCCAATAATGTAATGTACAGTATATTTACGGTACTGAAAAATGCGTGATTTTCACCATGAAAATATTAGAAAACAAACCCTCTCACTCATTATGAAACACTGGCAACCTGTGTCTGTGTTCACTTCTGCCCAATCCTTTGCTTGTCAACTTGTATTTGCTGAAATGGAATACACTGAACATATTTAAATCAAGAGCATATATTATCAAGATATTGAAACTTTATTGCAATTTGTGTTTGACAAATTCATTGCTGTGAAATATACAGCTCAGAAATTTTTTTTTTTCATTTTCACAGTTGATGGCATGTCTGTATGTCTATTCTTCCATTAACAATTGACAATTTGATTTTAATTCCGAACAAAAATTGTGTTATTCAGTATATTTATTAGCAGAAAAGGACAACTGGTCAAAATAAAAATCCCTAAAGGAAGCCCAGTCAGAAAAGATATAATATAGCATCTGCTAAAAACACGACAGAAGCCCTGAATGAGTAATCGCAGAGAAGACAGAAAAGGCAGTATTTGCTAATCACTCTAAAAACAATTGTTTTGTTAACAATTGAGCTAATCAAAGCTAAATTAATGTTGCCAATCAAGCATAGATACGGATTTTCTTTAATAATAAACAAATAGGAAAAATGTCGATAAAGTGTACTAATTTTGAACTACTTCCCTTTACTTATAGTGCATAGTATGATAAATCAGGACATGTCAAACTGTAGACCTTGAGGGCATAAGACAGTGATGATTCCTGTGGTAGATATTTTTTGGTTTTCATCATTTACAATGCCTGTAACTGTGGGGTCCATCAGGATGAGCCCCCCAACAGTCCAAACACTTATTCAATTAGAAAGAGGCTGTGAAATTTCATGGCTCCGGTACTCCTTTACCATAGCTTTCATTTTTCTGTTTGGCGTCAGGTCAGTTTTTTTCAGAGGCTTTTTGTTAAATGGATCTTCCTGTTTCCTGTGGAAGGAGAGAGAGGTAAAACTACAGCACTAAATAATTTTTACACATTGATACACATAAACTTAAATGCACAGTAAATTTACAACCTGCCAGTAAATGTACTGTGTACATTTTTTTGCTGTGAATAACAGTATTGTACTGTATCAAGGTGCAATACTGGTGACTTACTTTATCAGTTCCTTTTCTATGCATTTCCTTTCATAGACATCTCCGTATTTGGTTGACACTGGATCAATAAACATCTTTCCTGAGAGCTGGCAAATTAAATGACGAGGAATTTGGACTTTGTTCAAAGATTCAGCCACCAATTTCTGTAAGGAAAATAAACATTAATTGTAATTCCGGTTCTACTAGATACGAGTAATAATCAGAACTTTCACATTGTGTTGAAGAGCTACCCTTCGCCAATTTTGACCTGGTATAGTTTAACCACCGCCTATTTACCATAAGCAATATTTTAGCCTCCAGTTGTATTTTACCTCACCACCCAGTCAGCCATCAACAACCATGAAATTGAAAACATTTTTTGTAAAGTCCATACACACTTCACTTACATGATACGCCCTTGTTTTCAAAACAAGTTTTGCAGAAACTCATTGATTACACAGTCCTTGCCATGATTATATTTGACCCAAACATAACAGGAGAGGTAAATGTGCTTTTGGCTTGCGATAACACAGCTTACAGCTTTTTAACGTCACAAGGTTCGGGATACTATACGTCACGCTAACCTTCTCCATGTCTTCCAACGATGTACCTGCTGCTTCTACAGTGGTCTTTTCAGCTTGTTTCACATAAGCCTGTGGATTGGACAGGAACTCCTCAGCTACGACACTGCGAGAGATACAAGAATGGATTTAAGGAGAAGGTTCACCGTGAGTGCTGTAATGGGCCCTCTGGCCTTCAATTCCTCAAATGCTATTTTACATTTACAATATACAAAAACACAAAAATAAAAGGCTTACTTAGTTGAAACTAAAATTCTGTAAATGATGCATGCAAGAGAACAAGAGACAACTCAATAATTGGGATTTGAGCCTGTTCATTAGACTAGTAATTGTGATTGTTTCTTTAAGGGTCTAAACCCAGCATGTTAAATACAAAGGGTACAAAAACTAGGTCTGAGTGTTCTGCTCAGGAAACCCAAATGCAGATCAGGAGAAATGGTTGTTTATTCAGGCCACAATCAAAAGGCAGATAATCAGAGACAAAATCAAGATGCCAAAGAATGGTTGTAAAATAGTCCAGGGTTGAAAATCCAGAATATCAAAAATGTGTGTACAAACAAGGGCAAGGCAGGTGCATAGTCAAAGAAAAAAATAAGAAAGTCCAAAAACCAAAAATCAATCAGGCAGACAAAACAGAAGGGATAAGGCAAACTCGTAATTAGGCAAAGGGTGTCAAATAAACAGGCTTACAAGAAATCGGCTCTGAATATAGATCAACTTTCTGACAAAGAATACAACCGAGACCAGGGTTTAAATACAGAGGGAGACAATTATACATCAGGTGGGAAATATGAACAGGGCGGCCTGTAGCATAGTGGTTAAGGTAAATGACTGGGACCTGCAAGGTCGGTGGTTCGATCCCCAGTGTGGCCACAATAAGATCCGTGCAGTCGTTGGGCCCTTGAACAAGGCCCTTAACCCTGCTCCAGGGGAGGAGACCGTGATTCAGGCTGAGAGGCTGATACATACACCCGAGTAGTTTACCTGTCCAAAGGATCATCCGGCTCAGCTGCGATCAGGAGTCCGAACACTGAATCCAGAATCTCTTTCATTGTTACGTTTGCAGAGTAGTTCCCATCAAATATATTGTGACAGATACGTCCGATACTGTTCACATTGCAGTGGTGGATCTACAGTATTTTTACCTTAAGGAAATTACTTGCATTTGCAGGTGGAACACATGGAAAATATTTTATTATTGGTTAATTCATGGATAGCTAAAATGTTGTCAGAAAATTGTAACATGACTGAGTCAGTCTCTGGGGAAGGATACAGGAGTGAGGAAACGCACTTGAGGGGGTTTGAGGGGGTAATCTGCCCCAAATTGGCAGTAGAGCTCAAAATTTCCTTTTTCATATGGTGTATCAGGAGGCCCTGACATCAGAATCTTCCAGAAACCTGAAAGGGAAATGAGAACTTCTGATGTACAACTTCTGAGTTGGCAAGGTGATATTTTGGAATATGAATGTGTGCGCGTGCGTGCATGTGTGTGTGAAATGAAATGAAAGAAACTAATAGGGTTCCAATAAAACAATTATCTGCACCAACAGTATGCAGTAAAAATAACTGTTTATGGTCAAATGTACAGGATTTGACTGTTCTTTCAACAGTTGGGTTTTTCATTAATTCATGAATTCATTATCCTAACCCGCTTATCATGAACAGGGTTGCAGGGGGGCTGGAGCCTATCCCAGCATACATTGGGCGAAAGGCAGGAATACACCCTGGACAGGTCGCCAGTCCATCGCAGGGCACACACACCATTCACTCACTCACACACTCACACTCACACCCACAGGCACAGGCACAGGCACAGGCACAGGCACAGGCACAGGCACAGGCAATTTAGACTCTCCAATCAGCCTATCCTGCATGTCTTGCATGTCTTTGGACTGTGGGAGGAAACCGGAGTACCCGGAGGAAACCCACACAGACACGGGGAGAACATGTAAACTCCACACAGAGAGGCCCCGGCCGACTGGGATTCGAACCCAGGACCTCCTTGCTGTGAGGCGGCAGTGCTACCCACTGCACCATCCGTGCCGCCACCAGTTGGGTTTTTCCTTTCATTAAATATCAATTTTTATGGGATATTTTCATGAACAACGACCACACCTTTTCTACTTCTGCGTGTAAATGGTAAATGGTTGGCATTTATATAGCGCCTTTATCCAAAGCGCTGTACAATTGATGCTTCTCATTCACCCATTCATACACACACTCACACACCGACGGCGATTGGCTGCCATGCAAGGCGCCAACCAGCTCGTCAGGAGCATTTGGGGGTTGGGTGTCTTGCTCAGGGACACTTCGACACAGCCCGGGCGGGGGATCGAACCGGCAACCCTCCGACTGCCAGACGACTGCTCGTTTGGAATATGATGTGAAGAGCAGTGTATGAGTATGTCGAAGTTGCTGATTTACTCATTTTGTTTGATCCCAACCACAGGCAGGAAGGCAAAGACACAAAAGAGAAGAATTTGAAAATATTGTTACCTTCCAATATCATGGAATTAGGGTGAGGTTTTAAGCTGAAAAAAAAGTCAGCTAACCCTGAGTCTGTCTGGGAAACAAGGTTGGGGACCCCTGGCTTACAGTTGCCCAACCCTGTTCATGGAGATCTTGATCTAGAACAGCTAGGCCTTGTTGAGCTGCTAAATATTACAAAATAAGGGTGTGTCAAATTTGGGCTGAAATGAAAATGTAGAGGATGGCAGATCTCTAGGAATAGTGCTGGGCAGGTGTGTGAAGGACATTTAAATTGTTTGCCAGTGGTTAGCGTAGCTTAGTTACTCACTGAAGTCGGTCTCAGAGGGAAACACTGTGCAGTACGGATGGGGATCCACGTGCAGACTCCTCAGCTCATCCAGAATTTGTCTCTCCCTGCTCATTTCTGTGGTTTGCTTGGGTGCATTATTCAAAGCACTGCACAATAAGACAATATTGCATTCATTATTATTAGGTATGTATTAGACAGTGGCCCACATTTATCAATATTTTCTGAAATCCGTGCACAAATGTCTGTGTGAACATTTTTTCACAATTAAAAATGGTTTAAACTGTATAAACTTGTCAATAAAGACTTAATAGTACATGTTTTTGTTATTTAAATATCTTGGTACGTACTGGTGTTCATGATCATTATATAGTAACAAGTGTGCCAGGACCTATAGAATGTTTCATATTTTAAAAATAATAAAGAGCCGCCATATTTAAAAATGCATGGGATCTATTCTGACATAAGTTCCATCACATGCAGTACCATGTAAATCCTACAGAGGGAAGCAGGGTGAAACTGATGTAGGTTTAGATACCATGCATTTTAAAATATAGCGGGTGGTCTTTATTTCTTGTTAAATATGAAAAGGTCTACAGGTCCTGGAGCATACACATCATCGTGAACACCAGTACGTACCAAGCTATTTAAATAACAAGACAGTGCACACACAAACCCGCCCCAATACGCTTACAAGACATTTTCTTTGCAAACTTTTGAATGCAATTCACGAATGATTACCTGTCCATGAGTAATACATAGCATATATGGAAAACGGGTTTAAACACGCACTATGCAACAGGTAAAAAGAAAATGGTTTCACATTTGGCACTTTCCTTCCCACAGTGATGTCTGCAAGGCAGCCGTTTCAGCTCCGTCAACCATTAAATTATGTGTACATATTAGAACTTCTCTGGCAACTTTTCTTTAATGTATTTTTATTAAATGTATCTGTATTTATGTTACCGAGCTAGCTAGTTTGCAAAAACCTGTTGTGATTATTTTGGGCTGAAGGAACGCATTGGCACATCATAGGAGACGTCGTTATCTGGAATCTCACCGTTGGGTGACAGCAATAGCCTATAGCTACGTTTTCCCTGTCCTTGCAGAGAGCCAGAAGAAGGTGTCACAAGCGTCAAACCAAGTGATTATGTGGCCATGCTTCAAATATTCAAATAACGCTGTAAATGTAATGTAAAACGATAACAACGAAGTCTAATGCTGCATTCACGTCATATTAGAATGAACAAATTAGCTCATTCCGACTGGAAAAAACAGTTCACATCAACCTCTGACATTAAACGCGAGGCAAAAAACAAAACTCGTAAACAAATCAGCCACATGTCATGCCACTTCTATAGCCTACCATGATGTTTGCAGGTGTAGCTTGAACTTGAACTCGCCATTATAGTTCGTGGTTTCGTAAGCGTAGTAGGCTACGCCATGCCCCATACGTGTTTTATGGAATTTATATTAAACTCCACTTAAGCATTAATTAATCAGGATTACCGGAATGAAACATCACCCAATTTGATGTTGAATCCTGTTGCATTTTTATATTATATGAATAATTATAACCAATCGGCATATTAAAATAATTTAGCCACCATAAATAAAATGCTGCTGTCTTTGGTTGGCTCCTTGCCAACCAAGTTTTTAGGTAAAAAGTAGTCAATTGCTTACAGTAATATGTTACTTTTGTTTTTATTATTAAATACAAAATTGTCTCTGCAAAATTAAATCTTTTGGAAAAAGAATATTTGGAAAGTCCGAAAACTTTGATGAATCCCACATTATTTATGGTGAATTTCGTTCGGCTCACGTTTGATAAATGAGGCCCAATGACTAAAAGGAAATGCATTTATATCAGATAATTACATATTACATTTTAGGAAAACAGACAAGGAAGGGTGAAGTGCTGGTGGCCTCTGCTGGCTGGAAGGTGAACCCTGGTCAACCCTGACAGTTCTAGTCGAATGTAGGCAGCTTAATACCGTACTTACGTCTGAATGGAAAGGGAGCAGTGTGAAATTAACCAGGATGTATGCCACAATACATGTTATTCTTATCTCTTATCTCTGTATTCTGTATCTTACAGTACTTACATTAGTGGCAACGTCACTTTGTCATTGACCTCTTTAGGGAGTAAAACCTCCGGTTCCTTGTCATAGCCCTTTCCTTGCAAAATGCCACACAAATCAGCCTGTTAAGAACAAAATACAATATGAATATATTGTCATAATACAAATCATTTTATGGAGTCAAACTTTTCTCAATGTACACCAGGAATAGAGTGCAACATTAGGAGGCTTTTTATTTATTTATTATAATTTCTGTTTTGCTTGCAAGAGACCCTAAATACTAAAATAGAAAAAAAAAAAGATTTCAGCAATGACAAAATAAGTTTCTTACCAGTCCTTTGATAGAGGATGCCACATGTTTTTTCTTCAGTTTCCTTCCCTTCAAAGACAGGACAGTTTCCATTTCAAAGAGTTTTAATGCCTCTTTACCTGTCTCTGGTTTGAAACAGCAACCTCCTGTAAAAAATTGATTACTTCATAATGTTTCCCACATCACACATTTTGCAAGCCTGATATAATACTTTTTCCTATAGATTATATTGTAATTTCTCCTGTACAATAGCCCATAAACATAGATGTAAACTCACAATAATGACACAATAAATGTTTGTGTTATGTTCCTGGATTCCGTCTGTCTGATTATATTGCCTGGTTAATTATGTCCGTTTCTTGTCTGATATTATGATCATTGATTATTGCCTATCCCTTTTGTACCTCTGCTTTAGTGTTTATTGTCAGTTTTGATTTATTTTGTGTATTTAGTTATTTTCCATATTTACATTACTTCTGTTCATGTCTGATTTCATTACATTCATAGGTTCACTGTCTGGTCATTGCGTACTTCCGTTTCTACCTGAACACTCCCCGTCCTATGAGTAACATGACTTTGGCTATTTTCATGACTCTGGTTTAACACTTCCTTCTCACCTCACTTTCTGATTTCCAGCTGCAGTCTATCTGCGTGTAGATAATTAGTACCAATTAACTCAAGAGACAAACAGTGTTAGAGTTTAGCTAACACATTCATGTTGTATATATTGACTAGCATTAACCACGCTTTTTGGGTTGGGTAATTATTTATTCTTACACGTAAAATAACAATATTAACGATTCCCAATTCTGCGCTTTCCTGTAACTCCGCCTCTTTCAGTATTGCTGTGCCTTGCTGCTATTCTGGAGCTCTCTTGCTCGTTACCTTGTTACCCTATCCTGTTTTTACAAATCTATCCTCACAGTCCGCCAGCTAACCCCAGGTCATGTTGTGTGCATGCAGTTTCATTTTACTCTATGTCTGGTCTTGCGTTTACCCCGCATTATGTTACCTGATTCCCTCGTGCAGTTCCCCTATGTCAGGTCTGCCCAATCCAGTTCCTGGAGATCTAACATCCTCTATGTTTTCACTTCAACCCTAATGTGACACACCTGATTCTACTAATTCAACTCTCATGTCCTCCCTCTCATCTTCCTTTGATTCTCTGTGTCCCCTCACCACCAAACTAGCTCGGGCCTCCCCCCCCAGTCCTTGGCTTTCTGATGCTCTACAAGCTGTCCGAACCGAACTGCGGGCGGCGGAGAGAAAATGGAAAAGGTCCTGTCTCCCCAGTGATATGGCTTCCTTCCATGCCCTCTTATCATCTTTCCATTCCTCTGTCTCTCGAGCTAAATCTTCCTTCTTTCACTCGAAAATTAACGCAGCCGCCTCTAATCCCCGCAAACTGTTTTCAACTTTCTCCTCTCTTCTGGCCCCCCCTCCCCCCCCACCTCCCTCATCACTCACACCCGATGACTTTGTCTCCTTCTTTGAAAAGAAGGTTGATGCTATTCGCAATTCCTTCTCCCAACCCTCCACCCCTGCTGACCCTCCTACCCTCCCCAACTCCCTAACCTCCTTTTCTCCCCTCTCTGACGCCGACACACTGAAACTCCTTACTTCCCACCGCCCAACCACCTGTCCTCTTGACCCCATCCCCTCTCCCCTCCTACAATCTCTATCTGATGACATTCTCCCTTTTCTCTCCTCTCTAATCAACACCTCCCTCTCTTCCGGCACCATGCCCTCTTCCCTGAAGAGGGCCAGAGTCACTCCCCTGCTCAAAAAACCTACTCTTGACCCCTCTGCCCTGAACAACTACCGGCCTGTCTCTCTTCTTCCCTTTCTCGCTAAAACTCTGGAACGGGCGGTCTGCTCCCAACTGTCCACTTATCTTCTCCAGAACAATCTCCATGACCCCAACCAGTCTGGCTTCAAGAGTGGCCACTCCACTGAAACCGCCCTGCTCGCGGTCACTGAGGCACTCCACTCTGCTAAAGCAAAATCCCTCTCCTCTGTCCTCATCTTCCTCTGTCCTCATCTTCCTCGACCTGTCAGCCGCCTTCGATACAGTCAACCATGAGATTCTGCTCTCATCGCTGTCTGGGATGGGTGTCACAGGTTCTGCACTCGCTTGGTTTTCCTCCTACGTCTCTGGTCGCTCCTACCAGGTGACTTGGAGGGGCGCAGTCTCCGACCCTCAACCCCTACGAACTGGAGTCCCGCAGGGCTTGGTTCTTGGGCCTCTCCTCTTTTCGCTATACACCATGTCTCTTGGTTCTGTTATCTCTTCCCACGGCTTTTCTTATCATTCCTACGCTGATGACACCCAACTCTTCATTTCCTTCCCCCCCGACACCCAAATCACCACACGGATCTCTGCCTGCTTGGCTGATATCTCTGCGTGGATGACTTCCCATCACCTGAAGCTCAACCTTGCCAAAACTGAGCTTCTCTACATCCCTGCTAAGTCCTCTCCGTCAATCGACCTCTCGTTGACTGTTGAGGACTTTGTAGTTTCCTCCTCCCGTACGGCAAAGAATCTCGGGGTGACTCTTGATAACTGCCTCACCCTGGCTCCACAAGTATCCTCCACTGCCAGAACCTGCAGGTTCTTTCTGTATAATATACGCCGTATCCGTCATCTCCTGACTGAGAAAGCCACCCAGCTCCTAGTCCAGGCACTCGTCATTTCCCGCCTGGATTACTGCAACTCCCTCCTAGCCGGTCTCCCAGCATGTGCCATCAAGCCCCTCCAGCTGGTCCAGAATGCTGCAGCCCGCCTGATCACCAGTCAGCCCAGGTCGGCTCATGTCACCCCGCTTCTCATTGGCCTCCACTGGCTTCCTATTGCCGCACGCATCCGTTTCAAGGCCCTAGTGTTGGCATTTCAGGCTGCTAAGGGGACTGCCCCACCTTACATACAATCCCTGATCACTCCCTACTCCCCAGCTAGACCACTCCGGTCTGCCAGCTCTGGTCGCCTTACGGTTCCCTCTCTACGTGCACCTGGCGGTCGAGCTGCACGTTCACGCCTGTTTTCCGTTCTGGTTCCTCAGTGGTGGAATGACTTGCCTACCACTGTCAGAACAGCAGAATCCCTCCCCCTATTTCGACGCAGACTCAAAACCCACCTTTTCAAACTCTACCTTAGTCCTCCCTCCTGATTTCCCCTGCCCCTCCTTTCTGATATCCCTATCCTTGTCTAACCCCCCCAAAAAAAAAAAAAAATGCACTTCTGATCACAACTATGTTTAGAACAGCATTTCCTGTGTATTTTGCTAGTTTCTGGATGTGATGCTCTGACTTATGGTAGAACCTATGCACTTGTAAGTCGCTTTGGATTAAAAGTGTCTGCCAAATGACTAAAATGTAAAATGTAAAAAATGTACTAATTAGGAGCTCAACAAGCTGGTGAATATGATGTGCTTTATTAGGGTTGGAATGAAAACCTCCATAAATCTCCATAAATTTCATTAGTTTTTTCCAAAAAGGCTAAACCCTCAGAGTGATTTCAGTTTTCATTTACTCATGTTGAGTAAGCTAGCGAGAGTGTAGCATCTCGTTTTGAAATTTTCATTCAAATTTTCAGAAATTAACCTCAGAAATAATCTCCGCAGGGTAGCAGTGAAGGTATCTCAATCAACCGTTCGAAGAAGAGCAGCAATTCAGAGGCATACCACAAGATGCAAACCACTCATTGGAACAAAGTTGTGTGGACTGATGAGACCACGATTAACCTCTACCAAAGTGTCATCTTTTTATATCGTATTTTTATCTCAACGCCAAATGTATTCAATGTATTGCAAAAACTAAGGAATTGGCCCCTTTAGGAGGGGACTGTAGAATGCAGTGTATTTTTCATTTTTAATCATGGAAAAACTGGTTTAAGCATGTGGTTTTAATGTTGTGGCTGATCGGTGTATGCATTTCAAGCAGGCAAAATTACAGTATATAGTAGTGATATTTGTGAATAAACTAAATGCCAACAGATAAATAGTTTATCAATGTAATGAGAACATTGCTGACCTGTCACATTGCTGATTCCATGCAGGACACCGTTTTCCTCTCCTCCAAGGATGACAGTGTCCACTACAATGTGGGCGTCAATCAGCCTGACTGCAACTTTGACAGGATCACGGCTAGAACTAATATTGTGAAAATTACAGTTATAATTTAAATGTAAAAATTATAAATTAAGCCATAGTTTGAGGCAAGCTCTACATACACTCAGTGAGCACTTTATTAGGTATTTATAGGATGTTTTTGGCATATTAAGTCTTCTGCTGCTGTAGCCTATCCACTTAGAGGTTTGATGCGTTGTGTGCTCAGAGATGCTCTTCTGCACGCCACTGTTGTAATGTGAGGTTATTTGCGTTACGGTCACCTTCTCAGCTTTGACCAGTCTGGCCCTTCTCCACTGACCTCTCTCATTAACAAAGCATTTCTGTCTGCAGAACTGCTGCTCACCGGATGAACTCTAGAGACTGTTGTGTGTGAAAATCCCAGGAGATCAGCAATTACAGAAATACTCCAACCAGCCGGTCAGGCACCAACAATCATGCCACGGTCGAAATACCTAAGATCACATTTTTCCCCCATTCTGATGGTTGATGTGAACATTATCTGAAGCTCTTGACCCATATCTGCATGATTTTATGCACTGCACTGCTACCACACGATTGGCTGTTTAGATAATCGCATGAATATGTAGGTGTCCAGGTGTTTCTAAAAGTGCTCAGTGAGTGCAGCAAGCTTGCTAGTTTACATAATCTGGAGAGCTAACATTACCTAGCTTGCCACAATAATAGCAAGCTTGCCACAATATTAGCTGGCTTGCCACATAATAGCAAGCTTGACACAATATTAGCTAGCTTGCCACAATATTAGCTAGCTTGCCACAATATTAGCTAGCTTGCCACAATATTAGCTGGCTTGCTTCATTTCATTGAAAGCATGAATGGGAATTTACCCTTCATCATTCCCATCACTGAGGCACAGCATGCGGAGTCTGCAGTCTGGAAATTTCTTCTTGACATCGCTCAGCTTGGAAATTCCAAGATTCAAGGCATCGTACAGGGGAGTGCATCCACAGGCTTCAAGACTGTTGACATACCTCTGAGGTACCAAAGATTTAATACACGTAAATGGAATGCAATTAAATCTCAGCCTTTTCAAACCAATCTCAATGCCATTTCGCAGGTCTAATACAATGGCAAAAATTGTGCATTCATTCTAAATGTTTTGAAATCATTGTGAATGAAATTACAATTCACAGAAAAAGATTACCTGAAAAACTCCAACAGTCTCTGTGAACTCATGAAAGTCCAGGCAGCATCCTCCAAACTTAACCAGACCAATGATATGATGAAATGAGTATGCGCTGGTCCTTGCCATGAAAGCCAGGAAGAGCTGCTTCACAACATCCATCCTGCTCCGTGTCTGATCCTGTTCGTAGCATACATCCGCCATTGAAGAGCTTGCATCAACAAGAACCTGAAATATCAATAATAAATAATATATTTGTTATCTTCCTGATTTGTGTAGTAAATGTATGGAAGATGGAATTATGTCATTAGCATTTATACCTCCATCATCACATTCGAACCAGCATAATAAAACATGACACAGGCACATCGAGTTTACCATTATTGCCTCTTCTGGCACCCCACCGATTTTGTATGTCTGGTCTGTTCTGGCATCTTTGAGTCTAAAAGAAAACATTTTCATGACTTGAAAGTGAAATAAATATGGGTGAACACTATGGGAAGATGCATCCATGTAGTTACACCCATGCACTGAATTTTCCCAGCAGTGTCTTTAATAAGTATGAAATATTCACATTGGGAGTGAAAAAGAAAGTCAGGAACTAAAAAGGCTTAAACTCCCACTCATCCTTGCAAGTTGGCAGGATGTTGTGCAGAAGTCTAGGCATCCGAGACTTTATTATATATATGTTTTTTTGTGTGTGTGCTAGAATGAAAGAACACATTTCAAATTTCCTGAAGAAAAAAATAACATATTACTGTGAGCATTTGACCACTTTTAACATAAGAACTCAAGGCTGTCTGAGATCAGAAGGAAGGAGCCAACCAAAGTCGGCAGAAGAACTGTGGCAAGTTCATGCATGCTTGGTTCCTGCTGATTGCCTTACAGAACTGCAGAAAAGCATTGGCTATTTCAGAGAAGTGACGCAGTTTTAACGCTGAAGGGTGATCACAAAAAATATTGATTTGATTCAGATTTTAACTATTCTTCCTAATTGCTCAAAAAGATTTAAAAAGATTCATATACTCAGAGCTGTGGTCTGTAGTTGCATGACTTGTGCAAATACTGGATGACCATGATTAAATAAATCTCTCTCAATCACCTCTTCTGCTGTTAAAGACATGGTAATTAGTTAAATCACTGTGAACAACAAGTAACCCTTTTAACTGTTGGTTTTATTAGGTGCGGAAAAATAATCAAAATCAAAACTAAAATTCCATTGCTTAACTGGATATATAGAAATTGATAAACTTACATTATATAATTACAATTACATGCATTACAACATTAGATGGCTAGAATATGCAAAACAATTCATTCAAGTTTAGATAACATTTTCCATGTTTAAGCTTACAATGTTTATTTAAAATACTTACCGATTTGCCAGTTCATCCACATCGACAGCCTTTTCTTTCCCGGCGAGACAATCAAAAACCTGGACCAGTGATTGTTGTCCTTTGTTTTGGCTCAGATAAACTGCACAGTTATCTTAATTGAGTGGAAATAAATTATATATATATATATATATATATATTTATGATACACATACACATGTACAATAATAATTTATGACTTACCAGAATTTTGAAAGGTTGCATAATAATAAGATCACATTGTTCTAACCATTATGGTTTTCTTAATTTAATAAAATAGGTTAGGTGATACAAACTTGTCGGGCCTTATGTACAAAGTGAGAGGACTTTGCCTTTTTATTTTTCTGAAATGATTGTAAGCCAATCTTGTGCCTGGTACAACAATACATCTGCTTTCTGCCTTGGGCAGATCACCCCCAGTCCTTTCATACATTCTTTTAAATGCATGCAATGTCATGGTTTAGCCCGTATTGTACATCATATTTGAATACACACGGTTATACTGCATGTACACTCAGTGAGGTATTTGTTACTTATTTTGTTTACTTATTGGTCTTCTGCTGCTGTAGCCTATCTTCTTCACCGTTGTGTGTTCAGAGATGCTTGATCCTTGGGGTACACCCTCACCATTTTCCTTACCAAATATTATATACTTTATTGTACATTGCTCTGGATTAGAGCATCTGCTAAATGACCGTAATGTAATGTGTCCTCTTCCATTGCAGAAGTTTTACATGTTTTTATTACTGCCCTTACAGTGTCGGTATCTTTTACCAGGCATGATGAATTTTTGACTTTATTTCTCCATTTTTATTAAGGGTGCCAATAATTCTGGAGCCCAGAATACTGTATAATCTTAAGAGCAAGTTGAATGAAAAATAATTTTAACTGAAAAGTTACTCAAATGACATTTTAGGGTAAACTCATGCTCAGAGTTGCTCACCCTTTTTATTAACAGCATCCTACCTTCGTCTAGGAGAATGAGACGGGGCCCTTCCATTCCTAAATTCTTCAGTTGCAAAGGTGGAGTCAGTTCCAGGTGAGAATACACTGACAACCCATCAGTCATCTCCTCATATGTCTTCTCTGGCTTGACCTGAAAGCTACCATGTCCAGTTCAACACATGAGTCACGTAGACAACCTGAACCGCATAGATACACAACCCCAAACAGTTTTAACAGCACCCATCTTAAACGCAGAGTAACACAGGCAGCAAGACCTGATCAGTGCTCATATTAAATGTTCAAATATTGTTATGAATGCACAGGTCTAATACAATTTCCAGGAGTGTGCAAAAATCTGGACAACAGAAGTGGACCTGACCTCTAAATGGTAGAATGTTAAACATCAAATTTTAAAGCAAGGTTACTTTTTATTCTAACTTTTTACAGTTTCCAAATAATAAAAATGTAAAATGTTTTTGAACCCCGTCTTATTACTTTGTAGTTCCTCCTCGGGCAACTATAACAGCTTTCAAGCGCTTTCTGTAGCCAGCTAAGAGTCTTTCAATTCTTCCTTTTTGAATCTTTCCCTATTCTTCCTGGCAGAACGCCTCTAGCTTGGAAATATTCTTCGGCCTCTCTGCATGTACGGCATGTTTGAGATCTCCGTCTTTGCTGGAGGTACTTCATCGTTGATTTTGAGGTATGCTTTGGATCACTGTCTTCCGGGAATACCCAATCTCTCTTCAACTTCAATGTCTCAACTGACCTTTGAACATTTTCATCGAGAATTACTTGATATTTGGTGGAATCCATTCCTCTTTCCACTCGCACAATATTTCCTGTGCCCCCAGCTGCCACACAAGGGTTCCCAAACTTTTGGACAGGGCCCTTTTCCTTTTTTTTTTTTTTTTTACATTTTATAAACAGTGAAAAATGAAAATAAAAAGCAATCTTTGCTTTAAAATTTGCAGAAAGGTCTCATGTTTAACTCTGTACAATTTAGGTTTGCTTTCGAACACATACAGATTCAATGCAACTGACATTTAAACCAGAGGTGGCAAAATCTTTGCACCCCACTGTTCACTATCCTGGACACTAATGAGACATTTCATAGACTATTTCAAGTACAGTACTTATGCACATGTTTTTTGGTTCACAAAAGGCCAGCTGGCAAAGCCATAACGAAAGAACATAAAAGATGCATTTAAAGTCTTTTAAGTGTTATATCTGATATAAAGTAGACAAAAGAAAACAATGTTTGTTTCTTGTGAGTGAGATGTTGTCAGCTCCCAACCCCTCCCCCCTTCACATACTAGTATCCGGAACACATCTTACTTGTAACCACAATCATAGGAAACTGAAATCTTACTTGTGACCATGACCACAATCATAGATGATCCACTGGTGAAAGTACCGAGTCTGGCGAGGAAGGCTCAGTAAAATCTTCTCAATATTTCTGGCCCTCTGGAGTGATGTTTCCTTTAGGTTGTCTTCAGTGCAATTTGGAATTCTTTGTTCATCTTAGAACAACAACATTTACATAAGATGTCTAAAGAGTGAACGACAATTTGGAACATATTTGGGCAATTTGAAATCAACGTAACTATGGGTTTTATTAATAACAACAATTACATGAGAAGTGCATGCATCTGATGTTCACATCAAAATTAATGTTCTCTTTCATATCAAGACTCTGATCACCCTGTTACATATTCCATGTGTATGGGGAAAGATTTCCTTGGTCATTAGACATGGATGCTCTTGAAGACTTTTCCTAGGAGATTTGCAGCTGGCCACTGGAGATCGACTGGAGTCAGCAGACTTGAAGCGTGTATCCTTCAACACTGCCTTCCTATGAGCAATTATATCTGCTAGGACAGGGGTTGGCAACCCTGGTCCTGGAGAGCCGCAGCGTGTGCTGGCTTTCGTCTCCACCTTAAAATAAGCAACCGATTCAGACCCAAGAAACCAGGTGAGGTGAGTTAACTGTGTAATCAACGGCTTTCATTGATCAATTAATGCCAAGTAACAACGAAAGCCAGCACACCCTGCGGCTCTCCAGGGCCAGGGTTGCCGACCCCTGTCCTAGGAGAATGGGGGAGGCTCTATCAGTCTGTGGAACCTGCTGTAGATCCCTCCCACAGAGTGCAGGGATAGTGCTTCATCCTAACCCTTCATTTCTACATTATCTACATTCTTTAGATCATTTATTTGTGTAGTACCTTGATGGACGTGACTGCTCCATCTCCTCGTGGTGAGTTTCCCCTCACATATGGAATACGTAACAGGGCAGAGAGATAGTCTCTTCACTCAGAAAACCATGGTTACACCACAACCAATGCGTTGTGTGCTAGAGCTGTCAAACCGTTTCCTAATTCCTAACCGTATGTTCTCCTGGACCCTGGCCCATGGCTACACAAATTGCTAGTTTAAATGGACATGTTAGGCAGAACAGCGTCTTAGTGCTAAAACTTCTGACCCCCTAACTCTCGGTTGGGTCAATGATTAACACCTGACACCTGCTGCTTAATTTTCCCCCTAATCAAATTGTTTATCAAAATCACAACCACTAATCAATAGTGCCTCTTGCTGCAAGATCATGTGCCCAGTCTACTGTAAGTTTCTTAATTTGTACTCAAATTAAGAAATTGAAGGTCATTGATAGTTCCTATAATTGATCTCACCCCTTATTTTGTCCAGAATAAATGCCCTCTCATAAACGGAAGCGATCCCAGGAATTCGAACTGGCTCACATAGGTTACTGCCTGATCCTTCACATGTCAGCCGCATTGTAGCATATACTTCCGAATGTTGGCCGTTTTCCTGGAAAATGATTTAAATGCAGTATTTTGTTTACTTTATAGGTCACGCTTTACAATAAGGTACATTAATTAGCATTAGCTAATGTAGTTAACATGATTCATTGATGTACAAATTACATCTATATTTACACATTAGCAAACCATAGGATAAGCATATTATTTCTTAACAATTAACAAGTATATTCACTGTTTTCACATTCCAATACAAATTGGCATTAACTAATTTAGTTAACATGAATTCCTATCATGATATACAAATACATACACAGCTGTACAGATTGACTGCTCAGTAGTTAGTTAGTTATGATTACATTAGATAATGCCAGTTCATGCAATTGTGTTGAAATAGTTTGTAAATACATTTCTGTGCCAAGTGAAATAAGCATTTGAATTAAGGCTGGAATTGCACCTCCCACATTCAAAAGCATGCAATAACCCTCATGCACATTTGGAGCGGTGTAGTATGGAGGCGTTATTTCATTGCATTGCGTATTTTGTGCATTTCTGAGAAATATTTTGTGAAATTATGCAAAGCCAGCGGAGCTAGTTCAGGCAGAGAAATGCCGCCCTCTCACATGATGCATATATGTCCAAATTCTTAATTTGTTCGCTGTTGTATCTCAAAGTCAGTATGAGTGTTATTCAGGGCATCGTTTATGATGTGAGATCACTTGGTGACTGACAGCGTACCTTCGCTTGAGACATCAGGTAGGCCCAGCAAATTGTTGAGTATTCAAAAACCTCATGATCTTCAATCACCCTCAGACCATTCCTCTTGGTTAAACTGGGTAACAGTTCTCTGAAGAGAAGGTAGAGTCCCTCCACTACTGCAACCTAAAATCAAATTAAATGTGAGTGCAAAAATACAGTGAGCACTTTATTAGGTGTCTATTAGACTTATTTTTTTTAGATGTATTAAGACTTCTGTCGCTTTATCCCATCTACTTAAGAGGTTTGACATGTTGTGTGTTCAGAGATCTGCTCTTCTGCATACCACTGTTGTAATGGGTGGTTATTTGCATTACTGATGCCTTCCTATCAGCTTTGACATGTCTGGCCCTTCTCCTCTGACCTCTCTCATTACAACACATTTTTGCCTGCAGAACTGCTGTTCACTGGATGCTTTTTATTTTTCGCACCATTCTCTGCAAACTCTAGAGACTGTTGTGTGTGAAAATCACAGGAGATCAGCAGTTTCTGAGATACTCAAAGCACCCTGTCTGGCACCAACAATCATTCCATGGTCAAAGTCATTTAGATCACATTTCCTCTCCTTTCTGCCATTTGGGCTGAACAGCTTAACCTCTTGACCACATCTGCATGATTGTACGCATTAGTTGTTGCCACATGATTGGTTGATTAAATATTTGCATTAACAAGCTTACAGCTTGCATTACAGGTCTACCTAATAAAGTGCTCACTATATAGAAGTACAATTACAGTACATTTAAACAAGAATAAATGTCTATGTAAACCTATGTCTCTGTAATTGGGTAAAATTTTGCCCATGAAGATACACATATTACCACTATAATAAAATTTTCCCCTAAGTAGATGGTATATGTACCTTTTGGTTCCTGGTCCCAAATTCACCCTTGCACATCATCTGATATAAAGCCAGGGCTAATGCATTGCATCCGGTGAGCTTCCGTATGTATGCGATGACCATCAGAAACTGCCCATCTGAATGCCGCATGTGCTATAGAACAAGAAAAAAAAAGAAAAAAAGAAACAAGATCAATAATTTTCGCTTGCTAGTTTATCCTGTTATGGTTAAGATTATTATTATTTATTTTATTATTATTTATTTTTCATTTCAATAATGTGAGGATTTGGAGCCAAAAGTAACATTAGCGTTACTTCCGTGATACTTGGGCACATATAGGTAGGCATATTTATATGTATAGACGGATAGTGGTCTTATATTTTGTATTTGTTTCAGCTATTTACGCATTTAAATTTATCATTTAAACTTGCTAAACTGGAACGCAGCTAAACCCGTCGCTTAGGGCAACTAGCATGATCTAGCTAGCTGTGGTGGTGTTTGTAGCATTTCCGCTAGCTAGTTAATCCTGTTACGATTAAGAATTTGTTTCATAATAATACTCAACTAGTTGGAGCCAAAAGTAACATTAGCTTTACTTCTGTGATACTTGTGCATACATATTTAGCTATATCAAACAATGACCTAGTTACTTACAGGTGCATCTAAAATAAAAATTAGAATATCGTGGAAAAGTTCATTTTTTCCGTAATTTATTACAAGTGATACAAAAGTGATTCAAGATTCATTACACAAAGTGAAATATTTCAAGCCTTTTTTTGTTTTAATCTTAATGATTAGCCTACATACTTCTCAGAAGGTCGATATTTCTGTATTATAAATCTTTTTTTTTAAAATTGGGTTTATGTAATATTGTAATATTTTGAGATACTGGATTTTTTTCATGAGCTGTAAACTGCCATTAACTAACTCGGATCCAAGCTACAGGAAGGCTGCCAGCACACCTTCCGGTTTGCATACCCTGAAATGTGAGATGAGACCCTATCGTTTCTCACAATTCAGGCTATTTCAAGTGACATACGTGTCATTGTGGCCACGGATGGGCATCCCCTGCCTGGAAAGTGTTCGTATTTAAAAACGTGGTTCGTTTTTAAAAGGCCATTCTATCGATTCCTATTGTAGGCACTCAAAGCGAAATTGAACTGCTCGGTTCCTTTGCTAACCAGGCATATGTACAGTTTGCGTGGACTCTGCTCTTTTTATGTAAACTGAATGTCTCTTGTTCGGTTCCAGTTACTAAAGCCAGAGTTAGTAAACGAGGAGTTTTTGTCTCCAGTAGCAATAGATCGCCGTCTCTTAGCCCAGCAACAGGATCGAAGCAATGAGCTTGTAGCTTTTTCTTTCCACACATTGTGCGCGAAATTGCCCGGTCATAGTCAAATTGATTAGCGACATTGTCGCTGCCTAAATCCATCATAAAATATTAGCTTGTGTATTTGTAAAAATGACTACACTACATAGTAAATGTAGTTGTTAATTAATGTTAATTATGTTTACTATTAACGTATTCCATTATGAATACAAAAACCATAAACACCGTTAATTTCAATATATCATCAGTGCTGATCTGAATCATGTTGAGTCCGCGCTCTTTCTTGACATCAGCTTGACGACATAGCAACAGTAACTAAGCGGGGAAACCAAAACGGTGCATATCTATCAGTCTCGGGCCAGTTATATTACGATGTTTTTGTGTTTAGTAATTGTGCTGAACTTGCAGTTATCTAGTATGAGTAGTAATATGCTTTATTTCAGGACTATTAGATTTGGTGCTTTGGGCTATGATAGCACCACTAACTTTTTGTGTTAGAGTGTGTGCCAAATGCAGGTAATGTAATGTAATGTAACATACTGTAAAAGCAATGAGGGTGTTCTGAGTCCGAAATAACTTACAATGGCATATAAGGCTGAGAGGAAAACACTCATTCCTTTCGTTGTCTGTGGGATGGAAGCTGAAATATCACTGTTGAAGAACGCGGCCTTATCTTGATACTTGTCATTGAGTGACGAAAGGGAGAAATGCAGAATTGACTGACAGCTGATTCCAAGATCTTCCAAGGGTGTGCCACCACCTTCTTCCTCATCTCTGCACACACACACACACACACACACACACACACGAGGGTGCGAGAGAGATTGGTTATCAATCACATGCATATTTGACATATATTGTGAGCTTGCTATTAAAATGCTCCATCTGTGTTCTGTATATAGGTTGCCATCAATAGGTCACTGATGACACAAATGTATCCTATTTGTGATCAAGTTTATAAGTTAGAAACGTGCCAGTTAAAGGTACTATAGGTAATTTCGGACTCCTAACAGTCAGTCAATAGAGGAATTCCAACAACAAACACCCTCAAACCACAACATGCACTGTTTTGGAAAGTTGACATTGAGAAACGCGACAGAGCCTGCCGTCTTTTCATAGTGTTCTAGTAAGAAAATGTTCGCCGAACAGGTGACTTTATGAAATGTTCACTTTAATGTGCCGCACAACAGTATTTATTTGTTTTGTCTTTTTGAAGTTTTCCCTTTAGCTGAACTATATTATGAGCAGGCAACTTATTTGGCTATGGAACTAGCTGGCTATATAACTAAGATATGATAATTTACCACAAATGATGGAACTGCAACTGACAGTTTGAGACAAATAAATGGTTAGCTAAACATGCATGATTCAACACGTAAAAAGATAAGGAACGTGTAGCTGCCCAAATTGCCCTCCAGACAAGCGGTCACTGAAACCCTGTATACTATTGCTTATTATCCAAGCAAAGAATACATATCTAGTTATAAAACGATACCAGTTCATTATCGGTAGCAACAAGCTATTAGCTAGCTTGCCGAATTTACAAATCTCCGCCTGAGACAACGCGTGTGAAACAATGCTTGCAAGGCTAGCGACTATGTTCGTATTGCCTCAGGAGGATATTTGTACATTCATTAAGCTAACTTGGGGTAATTTGCTTGTTGCTACCGACGCAAAACTGGTTTTGTTTTATAACTAGATATGTAGTCTTCGCGTGGATAATAAGCAATAGTATACAGAGTTTCAGTGATAGCTTATCTGGAGTGCAATTTCGGCAGCTACACACGAATAAGCCACACGAATTGGCTGTGGCAATTAGAACCATTTTTCAACCAATGAGCTTGAATTATTGTACAGCTGTGCAATGTTTGGTATGTGGTAATGTGACGGCCCATCAACTGTATATTTTGAAACCAGAATTTAAGGACTATAAACACAGGCAGAGGGTGAGTCAACATGTCAGTGAGCCTTTTTCAACAATAGGAAGGGATTTACAATGTTCTTGTAACAATGTTTTAACACAAAAACATTGTTACAAGAAAAACATACTTTGAATCCAGACTTCAATAGTACGTAGTTTGCCTATATATTTAGTTGTATTGCTTGTGTAATAAACCTTGTTGCCGATAGGAAGATGTAGAGAGCCAGACCACAAAGTATTCGGGCTAGAAGCTACAATTACTGGAGGAGAAGGTTCAGGTACAAAACAGTTATCTTTATTGTTAAAACACACGCATGGGCTACAGCTCAGACACTACACAGGCATGGGATATTGCGGTGGCTACCTTCCCCACCCGGTCCCCAACAGTACGCCGGAACCACAATAAAGACTCACCCCCTTAGGGCACGGCACACAGGTAGGCTACTCGGCCTCATGCACACTGCACATAATACTACACACAGGTAGGCTACCCACACAGCCACTGCACTGCACACACACCTAAGCTACTTCCACTACAACCCCCCCCCCCCGTGCGATAATGGGCACACCTGTCAAGAAGCCACTGGTAGGTGGAGAGCCGACTGCTTCCCCCACCCCCGTGCTATGGCTGGGCTGTGCTGGGCTAAAATGCTAACACACAACAAATAGTGCACAGACATAAGACATAAAACACTTCTTAAAGTCCATTAAAACACTTAACTTGCCCGGGGTTCTAGACCCTCCCACGGGGTCTGGGTTTTGGCACTGGTCCGATCCCCGTCGGTCCACCGCAACAGGTGACCCTCGGTCCAGCGCTGCGAGGCGTCTCCACAAACGGCAGGAGAGCCTTTCCACAAGCTGGAGAGCGGACAGGAGCACTCCTATATCCCCGCTATGCTTTCCCCTTAGCCCTGCCTACCGCAGGAACCTCGCCCTACAACCCGCTAGCTATCTTCAGGCCGGCGGCTCTAGGCAGCACGCGAACCTCCCCCCCCCCGTCTATGTGCGAGTGCAATGTTTGTCTTGGTCGGCTGGCTTAGCTCCGTAGCCTCACGTCCTTGCAACACCACTCTCCAGGGCCCCTCACGCCCGCTCGGCTCTGATTTATTAGTTCCTCCCCGCTGCAAATCACGTGCAGCTGAGAAGGCTCAACACAGAGTCCCCGTCAGCAGCAATCATCCAACTCAGGTGAAACCACTAGTCCTTGATTACTGACCCACTCAGAACCACATTCACTACACTCTCCCCCCCCTTAAATGTGACTCGTCCCTGAGTCAACACATCTCGTAGTCTCTGCTCCACACTGGCGGCCTCCTCTGTCGTCCTTGACGTGTCCCTTGCACTGTCTGTTGTCCCCTCGGCCTCTCTCCACCCCCATCCTGTATGGGGGCCGATGTGCTCTCCTGGGTTGTTGCTCCTCTGCTCAGTCTCTCTCCTTCCCGGGTGTCCTGGCTGGTGTTCTCCAGGCTCTCTCCTCCTGGATCCGCTGGTTGCTGGACACTCTGCGTCGGGTCCCCAGTCTGTCGCTCTGCTTCCACTCCAACGCAGGGCCTAGGGGGCGTTGTACTCTGTATTACTTGCTGGGCCTCTCCCTCTCCAGACCTCCCAGCAGGACCTGGGGCTCGCCAACGGACCCAGCCAGTGCTGCCCCTTGCTCCTGGACGTGGGGGCCTGGTCTGACGATTTGGTACACTCTCCTGGCAGCTTGTGTTCGGTACTGGGGAGAGGAAAGGTTTGAGTCTGTTGTAATGCAAAATCACCTCAGGCCCTCCCTCCACTAACACTAGACGATATAAGACTTCGGTGATTCTGTCTATGACCCTATAGGGGCCCCTAAATCTCCTTTGCAACTTAGGGCAAACACCCCTTTTCCTAGCCCTAGACCGGACCCATACCAACTCTCCCTCGGAATAATACTGCCAGTTGACCCTGACATCAAAGGCTTCTTTCTGCCTACCAGAGGACTTCGCCTGATGGCCTCTTACAGCCCCCACCACTGTGGACAATGTGTCCCTCAACCTAGACACATACTCTGTAGCTGCAGAGAAACTCTCTCCCCCACCAAGGCCCAGCATAACATCCACTGGGAGAACGACCTCCTGCCCAAACACCACCTTGTGGGGCGTGAACCCTGTGCTTGAGTGCACACTACTCCTATACGCCAACATTACATATGGCAACAGTGTGTCCCAATTAGTCTGATTCTCCTCCACAAACAAGGACAACATGGACAATAAGGTTCGATTAAACCTTTCTACCATCCCATCAGACTGGGGGTGGTAAGGCGACGTGCGGGTCTTGTGAATGTTTAGCAGCTGGCACATTTCTTTAAACAACCTGGACTCAAAATTCCGCCCTTGGTCGGTGTGAATGGTGCGGGGGGTCCCCAGTCGACAGACCCACTGTTCTACCAAAACTTTGGCTACTGTCTGTGCTTCCATGTTGGGAAGGGGAAAAGCCTCTGTCCACTTTGAGAAGTAATCCCCGATAACTAAGATATACTTATTCCGAGTGGGGGTTTCTGGCAGTGGTCCTAAGATGTCTAACGCCACCCGCTCATAGGTTCTTGAGGCTACAGCAGATTGAAGGGGGGCACACAACTGCTGCCCAGTTGTCTTTCGAGATCCACACTCTACACACTCCTGGCACCACCGCTTAACATCCCCAAACCACCCCGGCCAGTAGAATCGGTCTTTCACCTTGGCTTGCAACTTCTGTACCCCCAAGTGACCCGCCGTAACTGAATCGTGCAACTGCTCTAACACTTTCGGCACTAGGGATTTGGGGAGAACGACCTGCACCTGTTTAGCTGCATCTGAATTTACAGGTGGTAGCCTCACCAGCCTAGCACCTTGTACCTGTAACTGAGCCCACACGGGTGCAAACCCCTTTAACTCCCTGGGAGGCCCTGGACACTCCAGCTCACCCACTTTCAGAGCGATGATTTGTTGCAATTCTGCATCCTCTCTGAGCCTGCGCCAAATCATCTCCCTCCTCGGGGCCAGGGGGCACCCCTGGGTTTGTGTGGTGCACTGTACGTACAGCCTGGGGAGCTGGAGCCTCCACCGCCCCCCCTTCCGTCGGGGTGTGCGAAATGGTCGACAGAAACGCCGGTAACCTAGAGAGGGCATCTGCATTAGCATGTACTCGTCCAGGACGATGCACGATCCTATACTGGAAACTAGCCAACTGTTCCAACCACCGGGCTAACTGTCCTTCTATCCCCTGAAAATTATGCAACCACCTTAAGGAGTTATGGTCCGTCCTCAGCACAAATTCTTTGCCCAACAAGTAGTGCTTGAAGTATTTAGTAAACGTGACCATACTCAGCAACTCCTTCTTAGTGGTAGCATATTTCTTTTCGGATTTTGTCAGAGCCCTACTAGCATAAGCTATGACATGCTCCTGTCCTGCCTCTTCCTGTGACAGGACTGCCCCAATGCCTGCATCGCTAGCATCTGTGTCTAGAATGAAAGTTTTATGGGGGTCTGGATATGAGAGAATGGGGGCCGACATCAACCTAAGTTTAAGCTGTTCAAAGGCTGACTGACAGTCCTCCGTCCATTTAAACCGTCTACCCTTCTCTGTGAGTTGATGAAGGGGGCGAGCAATCTCCGCAAAGCCCTTCATAAACCTCCTATAATAGGAGGCTAACCCCACAAAGCTCCTCACTTCAGTCTGGTTCCTTGGCGCTGGCCACTGTCGCACTGCCTCTACCTTTGCTGGGTCTGCTTCCACGCCCCTCGCTGAGATTATGTGGCCCAAGTACTGCACCTGAGTGGACAATAAATTACACTTAGCTGGCTTTACCTTAAGCTGAGCCTGGCGTAATTTAGTTAGTACCTCATCCAGCCGGGACAGGTGCTCCTGGAAAGTCCGACCAAACACAATAATATCATCTAGGTACACTAAACAAGTTGTCCACTGCAGATCGGCCAGCACTAGATCCATTAGTCTCTGAAAGGTACTGGGGCTATTGCACAGGCCAAAACTAAGCACATTGAACTCGAAAAGCCCTTGTCGTGTAATAAATGCCGTTTTAGGTTTGTCTTTGGGGTCCATCTCGACTTGCCAGTAACCGCTGGCTAAGTCTAGAGTGGAGAACCAACAAGCCTTACTCAAGCCATCAAGGGCGTCGTCAATGCGAGGCAGGGGGTAGGCGTCTTTTCGAGTCAGATCATTCAATTTCCGGTAATCAACACAAAAGCGGAGCCCTCCATCCCGCTTGCGGACCAGAACTACAGGCGCCGCCCAGGGGCTGTAAGAGGGCTGAATGATGTCGTTCTCGAGCATTTGTTTTATATGCTCCGCTACCTCCTGCTGTAAATGGAGGGGAACACGACGGGGGGCAACTTCACTGGCCTTGCTCCCTCTGTATCGATCTGGTGTAAAGCAAGGCGAGTTCTCCCCAAATCATTGTCACCTGAACTGAACACTGTTAAATTTCGGGCCAGTAAATCATAGATGGCTGCCAATTCCGGTGCCTCGAAACCTTTCTGGTGCAACCCCAGATGTACCAACAGTGTATCAGGTGTCCAGGCTAACTGTGAAACACCCTCTGCCTCTGCCTCCCCCAACTTCTCTGCCTTGCTCCCCACTTCAATATCACTATGTAACAAACCTAGTTTCATCCCTCCCTTCAAGGTAAGAGCATCATTGGTGACGTTGATGACCCTGACCGGCAGAGTGCCCCGTTCCACCCTACAGACCACCCGAGCCACCATCACATTACAATGAGTAGATACTGATTCGGCCGGCTCCAGCATCCCCTCTCGCGCAGGCCCAATAGTGTTTTCTATCTTACCAATAATGATGGCTTCGCTGCGGGGAGGGATTACTGTATCCACAGGGACTGTGACGACTTGTGGCTCCTCCATATCTGCTGGCACAATAAGGGGGAGTAGCTTACCCATTACCCTACATTCTTTTTTTCCAAAGTCCACCACCACCCCATACTTGTGGAGAAAGTCAAATCCTAGTAAGATCTCCTGAGACGGCACATCAGCCACCAAAAACTCTGCAACTAATGCCAGAGAATCAAACTGACACACAGTGTGCCACTTCCCTAGGATTCCCATTCCCCCGCCATTAGCAGCCGACACATCCCCCTGGTACCCAACCAACTCTGCCCCCCCCTTAGTGATGGCTAACCAAACCTGTTTAGGAATCACTGACAAGGTGGCCCCACTATCCAATAACAAGAGCGAGTCTAACCCCCCTACTTTGGCAGCAATATACCCTGAACCGCCCTGCTTACCTACCGAGGCCATAGTGGTACGAGTGTACTCGGGGGCAGGCAATTGGCCTGCAGTGCCTGCCCCCCCTAGTTTCCCTGCAAGTACGGGCACTCGCGTCGGAGGTGTCTATTACACCCACATTCCCAACATCCGTCTCTCGCCTCTCGAAAGCCCTGACTGGTCGCCCCACTAGATGGCGCCCTACCCCTACTACCTCCACCTAGGTTTCCAGTGGGCTGGGAGCGATGTGGTGTTGTTGGGGCTGCTTGTATGTTTTTAACTGTGGATTGAAGACAGCGCACCTCCTGCCTCAACTCCTCCACCATCCCCACCAACACTCCCATTTGTTCATCACTGCTAGATTTAGCCACCGACACCCCCATCACTTTAGCCTCCGAAATCACATGACATTGCTCCAGGCTCCTAAGCAACTCCATTTCAGAGGAAAGATCAATGGCTGCTTCTAGTGTCTTGGGCTTAGCACCCCGTAAGCTGATCCGAAAATCACCGGTTGCAAAATGGAGGATAAACTGATCTCTTGCCAACATATCGCGGGTGTAATCATCCGCTGTCGGATACGCTCTAATAGCCAACCTCCTTAAGGCAGTACCAAACTCCCTAGCGGACTCATCCGGCTGGCGGCGACGGGCAAGAAAGCTAGCCCGGCACCAATCATCACTATCACAGGGTTCAAAGCATCGTGTCATGGCTGCCTTCAACAATGCATAGTTGTTCTTAGCCTCTCTCGGCAACCCGCTATACATGTCCCTAGCACGCCCTGCCAACAAGAGGGACATAAACTTAATTTTGAGAGCCTCATCCCAATAATTCACCTCAGCCGCCACATCGAACTGTTCTGACCAATCAGACCACGCACGGCCTACCCCCGTAAAGATCTCAGGCATAAAAACTGGGCGAGGAGGTGGCCCGACCCCGGCATATACATGGTGCCCAACACTACTAGAGGGGGCATTCTCATTACTATTCCCATTACTCTGCCCCTGCGGCTGCTGACTGCCTTCTCCCTCCAACATTGTAGCAGGCTACACTCTACCAAGGTTTAAAAGTTGGGAGATACACGATCCCTCCGCTGCCACCAGTGTAATAAACCTTGTTGCCGATAGGAAGATGTAGAGAGCCAGACCACATAAAGTATTCGGGCTAGAAGCTACAATTACTGGAGGAGAAGGTTCAGGTACAAAACAGTTATCTTTATTGTTAAAACACACGCATGGGCTACAGCTCAGACACTACACAGGCATGGGATATTGCGGTGGCTACCTTCCCCACCCGGTCCCCAACAGTACGCCGGAACCACAATAAAGACTCACCCCCTTAGGGCACGGCACACAGGTAGGCTACTCGGCCTCATGCACACTGCACATAATACTACACACAGGTAGGCTACCCACACGGCCACTGCACTGCACACACACCTAAGCTACTTCCACTACAACCCCCCCCCCCGTGCGATAATGGGCACACCTGTCAAGAAGCCACTGGTAGGTGGAGAGCCGACTGCTTCCCCCACCCCCGTGCTATGGCTGGGCTGTGCTGGGCTAAAATGCTAACACACAACAAATAGTGCACAGACATAAGACATAAAACACTTCTTAAAGTCCATTAAAACACTTAACTTGCCCGGGGTTCTAGACCCTCCCACGGGGTCTGGGTTTTGGCACTGGTCCGATCCCCGTCGGTCCACCGCAACAGGTGACCCTCGGTCCAGCGCCGCGAGGCGTCTCCACAAACGGCAGGAGAGCCTCTCCACAAGCTGGAGAGCGGACAGGAGCACTCCTATATCCCCGCTATGCTTTCCCCTTAGCCCTGCCTACCGCAGGAACCTCGCCCTACAACCCGCTAGCTATCTTCAGGCCGGCGGCTCTAGGCAGCACGCGAACCTCCCCCCCCCCGTCTATGTGCGAGTGCAATGTTTGTCTTGGTCGGCTGGCTTAGCTCCGTAGCCTCACGTCCTTGCAACACCACTCTCCAGGGCCCCTCACGCCCGCTCGGCTCTGATTTATTAGTTCCTCTCCGCTGCAAATCACGTGCAGCTGAGAAGGCTCAACACAGAGTCCCCGTCAGCAGCAATCATCCAACTCAGGTGAAACCACTAGTCCTTGATTACTGACCCACTCAGAACCACATTCACTACACTTGTATAGCTTTCGCCGCTCTTTCATCAGGAGCAGTATACCAGTAATATCGTTCCCGATACATCCGCTTTACCTCCCTATAGGTTCGTAGCGTAAACAAGCCATCCGCGTTATCCGCGCATTATAATAAAGTACAATTACCCTAGTATACTCTATTCATTATTCAATAATCCAAAGGCCTGTTTGTCCATTAAGTTGCACTGTTTGTTAGCTAGCTAAAACACTATAACGTCTTATAGTTGACATTAACGTTATTTGTAACAAACAATTAAGTTACATCCAGTCTATCAATTAAGACATTCTTCTCAACCCTCGTTCTGTTCAATTTTCGAATATGAATGTGTAGGGGGGATGTGCTGTAGAGGTTTACTCAGTGAAAATGTGTTATTTTTTTCATGTCCCACACATAAAATAAGCCAAGACATGTAGTTTCAGGTTTTAAAAAATGGCTATAATTTTTCATAAAAAGAAAAATGTTAATTACAAATTGAACGCCGCAGGGTTAAGTCAGCTGCATCTTGACTGGGCAGTGCAAGAGAAAAATTTGGTTTAATATCTCTGGAGTAATATTATATGATATGTTTGTTAATGGCTTTGTGGCTATATGCAGCAGTAGCAGCCGATGTGATGACGCTATTCCATGGCAAACGACATCTGCTGTCTGAATTCAATATAAAGTAAATTTACTAAATTTCTAATCCCTTTATTTAGGGATTAGTAATTTCTGAATAGTTAGCCATTCCGGACGTCGCAATTCCTGGTCATTTAATCAAGCTGATCATTTAAAGGGAATAGGGTTTGTTGTTATGCGGCTAAAAATCACAATGAAATAAATCAGGCAAAAATAATTCAATTTGAGTACTGCACCCACTTGGCACGCAGGACATGTGCTGGTATTCCTGTTTCATTAGACAGCTCTTTTCTCAGGTCTTGTAGGTTGTCTGTGTCCAAGTTTACTTTGATTTCATAGTCTCCCTGCAGATTAAAAAGCAGCCATCATGTTAGTCATGCAGCAAAAATCTTATTTCTTTTACACCCAATTGGTGGAGCAACATCTCCAGATGCATATTTCAGCCATGTAAAATAGTCTACACCTGATCATTAGGCCAGACGTTGGATTAGACTGTCGTTGACACTAAAAGCAGAGTATACAGTTGCAGTTTCTTGAACGGTACAAAGGCATTCAGAGGCAGGGGTGGATAGTCAGTGGCTGCTGTTTAATACACACCTTGAGCATGATGTGGCACCGGACAGTGTCAGCCCCAGGGACCTGTCTGGACTGTGGGTTGCTTTTAACTGGAGTCTGTATGTTCTCCTTGGGTGTGAATATGGCATAAATCTCATCTCCGTTTTCAATGTGTCTGTCATTGAAACACCCTATCAACAATGAAAGAGAGTTAAGAGCTTGCTGAAACAAAAATGTCCCACAAAGTTTCTCTGTTGCCTACAAAACAATGCAAAAACCATGCAAAGCTGTGTTGGGACAATGATCCAATGATGACAATGGGGTGAAAGATAATAATGGATCATTCCGTCTTGTGTAAAAACGTTTACGTTGCGGACCAAGATCTACTTTACTGTACCACAAAGTTATGTCTAGTGATTATGTTGCCATTATAAAGCATGGAAGGATAGACAACTGCAATCACTATAGATTTGAGATATGTATATTTGATCATATTTTTTTTATTTTATAATACGTGGAATTAATTTAGATTTAATTTGAAACTGGCATATTATTTGAAAGTTTAATAATGTATTGTGTATTCATTAAATGTTGCATTTTAGCCCCATTTATTAGTAACAGAAATGTGCCTTTTTCGCACAAGACCAAAAATTTATATATTAGCATTTTGTAAAAAGCTCTGCAGATACTTTCAGTCAGACACTGGTGTACTCACATGTGTTGAAGAAAGAATCATCTGTCAGAGGCATTCCATCCACTGTGTAAAGACACACAGCGTTGTCAGTTCCGATGTTTTCCTGAATGGCAATCCGGAGCATCAGATCCTCCAGTGTGTTCTGAGATGGATCCATGTCTGTGTGCCACATAATTGCGCAAAATCATTCATTCATTATCCTAACCCGCTTATCCTGAACAGGGTCGCAGGGGGGCTGGAGCCTATCCCAGCATACATTGGGCAAAAGGCAGGAATACACCCTGGACAGGTCGCCAGTCCATCGCAGGGCACACACCATTCACTCACACACTCATACCTATGGGCAATTTAGACTCTCCAATCAGCCTAATCTGCATGTCTTTGGACTGTGGGAGGAAACCGGAGTACCCGGAGGAAACCCACGCAAACACGGGGAGAACATGCAAGCTCCACACAGAGAGGCCCCGGCCGACGGGGATTCAAACCCAGGACTTCCTTGCTGTGAGGTGGCAGTGCTACCCACTGTACCATCCGTGCCGCCATGCGCAAAATAATTGGTTTTTGGAAATTTCTGGTTCCCTCTTTACATTCATTATTAATTCCACTGTGCAATTGTCTACTCCCTAATCTGGAGCCGCATTACGTGTGTCTGTGAATCCAGTCTGCGTCTTCATGCATCCCTCATTATTGTATTGTTAGATCATCCCCACTCCCATGCCCCGCCTGGTTTGTCTTATCCCTCAGTGTATTTAAAGCCCAGTCTGAGAGTGCACACTTGTCAGATCATGGTTTCAGATCCAATTCTTTGTAGGCCTGTAATTCATGAGATATTTAAGACACCCCTTTGCCTGATTTTCGAGTTTGCCTTGCCCCTTTCGTTTTGTTTGCGGTTTTGTTTTTTCGACTACTCTCTTGCTTTGCGATTTTGTACCTTTGTCTTTCTGCTCGTTAAAATCTTTGACCATACTATTTGTAACCTTACTATTCTTCTACAAATCCATTTGGCACTGTGTTTTCTGAATACGTGGCTTTTGAGGAAATTCCCTGACCTGCGTTTGGGTCTCCAGAACCATACATACAACCACACAAACTGATATTCTCTGCAATATGCATAGTCATTTTCCTTTTCTGGGCTGGCCAGACGGTTTTAAATAGTTTTCATATTCAATGCAGAATGTTGTCCTACCATTGATCTCCCTGAGCTCAGAACATTTGGGGAATGTGTATTTCACACTGAAATTCTGCACCAACTTGGGATCAATGCGTTTCAGCATAATTTCAAATCTCTTCTTCTCCACTTGACTTAACCCTGAGGGAGAAATATTTCAGTTTAAAAACAGGTACACAGTTTGGTGTCTGGACACTTATGTCATTTTATTGATGAAATGTGTAAGGCCACAAAATAAAACAAAGTGGTGTAAAAAGGATTGTAAAATGATACATCAAATTAAAACCACCTGCATAAACATTTTTTTCATGATTAAAAAGGCTTTAAACTGTATAGTCTTGTCTATAAACACTTAATATTTAATTATATGGTATGTGTACTTACACAAGCAGATAATTATAAGTGAATTGCATGAAAATGGAAGTTGGGGGGGGTGCATCGTTTTGGTACGTACTGGTATTCAAGATTTCTGAACAGGTGCTCCAGGACCTGTAGAATTTGTAATATTCAAAATAATAATAAAGACCAAAATAAAGATCTATTGCTACATAAATTTCACCACATGCAGTACCATGCAATACCAATGGAGGGAAGAAGGGTGAAACTGATGTAGGATTAAGAGCCATGCATTACTAAATATGTTGGGTGGTCTTTTATTTGTTTTTTGTTTTTTTTTCAACATTCTACAGGTCCTGGAGCATCCGTTAAGATATACGTCATCATGAACACCAGTGCATACCGAGATATTATGTACATAATCCCTTAAATGTTCTGCATTGTGTTCATTTCACAATAACACATAAATGACAACTTACCCATTTCTTTTAAGGTTTCATCATCAATGCCATCAATGAAGTCGTTCTCATCTTTCACACCAAGTTCAAGAAATTTATTGTAGAAACTCTCCAGTCTATTATATTTAAGCAGAGCATATATTTTCTCCATGTGTAACAAACCGAACATAAATCAAACAAATTAAAAACACTGATACAGGCCAAATGGTGATATTAATAATCATAAACATGCTTTATTAAAAGGTACAATAGGTCATTTCTGACTTTTAAATGTTTTGATACAGAGTGTCAGTCTGTCAACTGTCCAATATGAAACCCGAAATGCAGGCAGAGGGTGTCAACATGTCAGTGAGCCTTTTTCAATGATAGGAAGGGATTTACAATGGTCTTGTAGCAATGTTTTAACACAAAAATCTTACCTAATGTACCTTTAAATGCTGCCATTGTACAGGTCACATCTATCAGAAGTAAAGCAACTGAGAACACCTTAGTTAGTCCTAAATACTACCATTGCCCTCCTGTACAGATCTTTCTCTAAAATGAGTTTCAAATATTAATTGTGAATGACAAACTGTTGGAAAACATGGGAGGCCACGACAGCCAACCCCCTGCCCCCCGCATTTTTAACAAACAAATAAACGAACAAAGCAAAAGTGACCAAACTTAACTATCCAAATACTGCTTACCTAGCCAACTAAAAATACCGATACACAAAGTAAATCACAAAGACAATTATGGTTCACAGGGAGGTATAGAGGGACGGGGAGAGGTGCTGCTTGAAGAGGTGCGTCTTCAGTTTGCGCTTGAAGGTGGGGAGAGATTCTACAGTTCTGACCTCAACGGGGAGTTCATTCCACCACCGCGGAGCCAGAACAGACAGTAGTTGTGAGCGTGAGGTGGAGGTGCCAAGCGGCATGTGGAGGCTGAATGAAGAGGTCTGGCAGGGGTGTAGGGTCTGATGATTTTTTGTAGGTAAGCTGGGGAAGACCCCTTAACTGCTTGGAAGGCTAGCACCAATGTTTTGAATTTGATGCGAGCCATGACAGGCAGCCAGTGGAGGGAAGTAAGCAGGGGGGTGACGTGTGAGTATTTGGGAAGGTTGAAGACCAGACGAGCTGCTGCATTCTGGATAAGTTGGAGGGGTCTGATGGCAGATGCTGGGAGGCCAGCCAAGAGGGAATTGCAGTAGTCCAGGCGGGACAGAACCATCGCTTGGACCAGGAGCTGGGTCGAGTAGGGGGTGAGAAAGGGGCGGATTCTCCGTATGTTGTATAGGAAGAACCTGCAATGTTCTCGGAAAGGGACAATCTGCTGTCCATCACCACGCCGAGGTTCCTTGCACTGAGTGATGGGGTGAGTGTGGTATCCCCGAGGGAAATGGAGAGATCTAGATGGGGAGAGGTATTAGCAGGGATGAATATCATTTCAGTCTTACCTGGGTTGAGCTTTAGATGGTGGTTGTCCATCCAGCTCTGGATGTCACTCAGGCAAGCAGAGATACGGGCTGAAACTTGTGTATCAGAAGGTGGGAAGGAGATGAAGAGTTGGGTATCGTCCGGATAGCAGTGGTAGGATAGCCCATGTGCAGTGATCACAGAGCCAAGGGAACGAGTGTAAAGAGAAAAAAGAAGCGGGCCTAGGACTGAGCCCTGGGGAACTCCTGTGGCAAGGGGCCGAGGTGTCGATACCGTATCAGCCCAGGCTACCTGGAAGGAGCGACCAGAGAGGTAGGACTCAATCCAGTCCAGGGCTGTGCCATAGATGCCCGTTGCTGACAGGGCAGACAGGAGGATGGAGTGATCCACAGTGTTGAAGGCAGCAGAGAGATCTAGAAGAATGAGGACAGAGGAGAGGGAGGCTGCTGGAGCGGCATGAAGTGATTCACTGACGGAGAGGAGCGCGGTCTCTGTCGAGTGGCCCGATCTGAAGTCAGACTGATGGGGGTCTAGCAGGTTGTTGTTAGGGTCAAGGGCACAGGTTGTAGTGCGGTGGGAGAGCAGGAGTTGAGAAACATCAGAGTCTGTGAGGGGGGAGAGAGTGGAAAAGGAAGGGATGGGCCTAGAGTGGGGGGGGGGGGGCACAGTGAGGGGGGCGGTGGTTGTAAAGGATCTGCGGATGTCTGTGACCTTTTCATCGAAAAAAATCAGCAAAGTCATCAGCAGGGAAGGAGGACTGAGGTGGAGGAGGCGGTGCGTTGAGGAGAGGAGAAAATAGAGAACAGTTTCCGGGGGTTAGAAGTGGAGTTCTGAATTTGTGTCTGATAGTATTTTGCTTTGGCAGCAGTGACAACGGAAGAGAATGCCGCCAGGAGAGACTGGTAAGTTGTGAGGTCTGAAGGGTCTCTGGATTTTGCCCACTTCCTCTCCGCTGTGCAGAGGCTGGTCCTGGAGATACGGAGGGTTTCAGATATCCAAGGACTGGGGGGGGGGGGGATGTGCAAGGCGGCTTTGAGACAGAGGGACAGAGAGAGTCAAAGGCAGAGGAGAGAGATGAAAGGAGGGTGGCAGATGCAGAGTCAGAGGGGAGTTTGGAGAAGGATTCGAGAGGGGGGAGTGAGGCAGTGACCGTGGCGGCAAAGGAAGAGGGTGAGGGAGTGGAGGTTACGGCGGACTGAGGAAGTGTGGGTGGGAGGAGGGGGAGGAGGATGGGGAGGAAGAGGGAGGGAGAATGAGATGAAGTGGTGATCCGATGTATGCAGAGGGGTAACCGTGAAATCAGAGCATGAGCAGTTCCTCACAAAGACAAGGTCTAAGATATTGCCTGCCTTGTGGGTTGGAGGAGAAGGAGTCCGAAGGAGTGGAGTAGCGGTAGGAAGGCAGCAGCCTGGGAGGCTTCAAGGTGGATGTTGAAGTCTCCAAGGAGAATCAGTGGGGTGCCATCCTCAGGGAAGGAGCTGAGAAGGGTGTCTAGCTCATCAAGGAAGCTTCCCAGGGGCCCTGGAGGACGATAGATAACTGCAATAAAAAGGTTAGTAGGGTAGGATACTGCAACCGAATGGAATTCAAAAGTGGATATGGACAGGTCAGAGAGGGGGAGAACAGAATTTCCATGAGGGGGAAATTAAGACCAGTACCACCGCCACGGCCGGATGGCCGGGGAGTGTGCGAGAAGGAGGAGGATGAGGGCAGCGGGAGTGGCGGTGTTGTCAGGTGTGATCCAGGTCTCAGTTAGGGCAAGGAATTGTAGGGACTGGAGGGAGGCATATGCGGGGAAACATAAACTGGGACGTCGCTCTGACACGCCTATTTAAATCGCCTAAAGTCGCTCACAAGCAATGTCAAATCAAAGCTAATCTACTGAAATTCCACAGCCATTTAAAACAAACGTTCAATCACTTGACAGGTATGCAACCAGTATAAGTGATTACCACAGCAATAGAAACAAACTGGCTCAAGTCCTAACCTCTGCTGTTCAAAGTAGCAATTTACAAGTCAAAACTTTACCGTGTCTAGTAGACGGTCCGCAGCAATACCAGCACACCTGGTTAAAATTATGCACAGTAAATCCCCAAATTGTGTCCCGGATTCTATTTGAAGCCGGGCCTCGGATAATTGCCAGGGGCGTGGTCGATTCGGACAAATAAAGGCCGGCCCCCAAATACAAGCCGGGGTAATATTGCCTACCAGTAGGGCTATCAGTCCATGAGCACTAGAGGACATGGTTTCGATTTAACTCAATGAAATAAGAGCTCTTCTTAATATTTTACATTGTTGGTTGGTTTAATACTGTTGCCAATGAAAAGTCGTTGCCCTACACCATGGGTCTCCAACACGTTGCTCTCAAGCTACCAGTCGCTCACCGCCCCGTTCTGAGTAGCTTGCCAAAGGCTGAAGCAGTATACATTTAAACAATTGTTGCCGCGAGGAATTCCAGCCTACGAATTTAATCAAAAGTAAATCAGGCAAAATTAAAAATTAACTCAATTTAGGCTACTTGGCTACGCAATAAGGTTTCCATGCATTTACAGCACAGCGCACGTTCAATGAATGAATTGAATGAAAGCGGCTGCCTTGGCTCGCAATAAACAGACGGGTGGAAATCCCGACACTCTTTCAACTACATACAACTTAACAGTGAACCTTCAAATACCACGCAGATTTCAGTGCCCATCAGTCCCAACATTTAGCAATAGAATAAAACAGTCCAAAAGTAAATTAAATCCCAAACCAAAGCGAAAATCTTTTTTAATTATGCTGCTCCAAACGAAACGCATGTCTCACAATAAAACGCACTTTAGGAAAAAAAGATCCTTAACTTGCTGTTATCTATGATAATTTGTTAGTTAATGAAGGCGTGTCTGGCAAGTTGTTATTTTATGGATTCTGGACTTGCATGAGATGTATTGTGTTTGAGAATATTTGCAATAAACTAAGTCTGTTAAAACTGACACTATGATTTACCAAACGGTGTTCCTGATTAGCCTACACTAATTGATTTCTGAACGGTTACAGGAAGTGTTGAACAGTATTGGCCCACTAAGTGTAGCCTTTTACTTTATTTCTAAGAATAAAATTCTACAACAGAAGCCCAATAAGAAATAAAGTCCTGCCTCGAATACTTAATGACTAGGACAACGTACGCTAGCGTCGCTCTGACACGCCTCACAAGCAATATCAAATCAAAGCTAATCTACTGATACATTCCACAGCTATTTAAAACAAACGTTCAAGCACTTGACAGGTATGCAACCAGTATAAGTGATTACCACAGCAATAGAAACAAACTGGCTCAAGCCCTAACCACTGCTGTTCAAAGGAGCAATTTACAAATCAAAACTTTACCGCGTCTAGTGGACGGTCCGCAGCGATACCAGCACACCTGGTTAAAATTATGCACTTGCCAATGGCCATTGTTTCCATTGCGAGACAGTTGTGAGTTCTTGTTGATCTGTTAATCTGGAATCTCCACTAGCTCCTCAACTATATTAAACAACCTATTTGAAACAAAGACGTGCCTGCATTTATATTTATATTTTTCTAAATGACATAGGAATACATTTAACTCTTTAAAAACTCTACACAAACTACATGCAAAATGTGATTTAAATCCACATAAATATTATACACTCATACGATTAAAGCACATTTGCAATAGGTCACATATTTACCAGTAAATTTCATTCATTTAAAAGTTCATTAATGTCACTAGATTTGAATTCATTTTATTTAATCTTTTGCCTTAATTTCTTTGTTTCATTGCAGCTATTGTATCACGATATAAGGGTTGAATTTCTGGATTTATATTTGAACAATGAAAATATTTTAAAGTAATTTCAAAAACAATTTGTGTGTGAAAGAAACGTACCTTTCCAGGTCCAGGAGGAACAATGAAGTGCTGGCTCAGTTTCAGTCCAGTTTATGCTCTAGGAGGAGGAGCGAACGCAATGACCTGATTGCTTTCTTTGATTAAGCAGAAGTGTTTATTCGTGTAAATCAGGTATGGGCAAACTACGGCCCGCGGGCCATATATGGCCCATTAGGCTTTTTAATCCGGCCCGCCGAACTTGTCCAAATTATATTATTAAATTATATTATTAGACCTAACTCATTTTGCCTTTTCCCTGCAATGCCCGCGTTTCCCAAATAGATGGCGCACTCCAGGGGTGAGGTGTATTACTCTCTACTTCACTTTTTCGCTTTGCCCTTTGAGCCCTTCAGTAAAAATGAGCGGACCAAAGAAAAGTGGACAGTGATTGCCGAGTGTTTAATGAGTGGACAACAAAATATTTTTTCACTTAAGTCCGAGCAACGACTGTATTTCTGATATGCCAAAAAACTGTTGCGGTTTTCAAAGAATACAATATCAGCGGTCACTTTTCCACGAAGCATGCTAACTACGCTAGCAAGCAGTCAACACAAGAACGGGCGGCTACTGCTCAGAGGTTGACGGCTAATTTACAGACTCAGCAAAAACAATTTCACCGATAAACTGCGATTCAAGAGTCAAGTACCAAGGCAAGTTTTATGCTGCCATTCAAATTAGCAAAGGCTAGCAAGCCTTTCTCCGAAGGTTTTTGAAAGAATGCATGGTAGAGACAGCAGGTCTGTTGTGTCCGGAGAGCAAAGGCAAGTTTGAAAAAAAAAAACTTGCTTCACTTAACGAAGCCACGTTTCCGAACCTCCGGAGGACGGCACAGAAGATGCTGGCGTTGTTTGGCTCGACCTACGTGTGTGAGCAGACGTTCAGCGTCATGAACATCAACAAAGCTGGTCACAGATCCAAGTTAACTGACCAACACCTCAGATCTATCCTGAGAATTGCCACAACAAAACTAACTCCAGACTTTGATGCACTGGCCAAAAAGGGAGACCAACAACACTGTTCCCACTGAAATTGAAGTCCCTCTACTGTGTTATGAAAAACATGCATTTGGAAAATAATTTGTACAATAAATGGTAAATGGCAGGCATTTATATAGCACCTTTATCCAAAGCGCTGTACAATTGATGCTTCTCCATTCACCCGTTCATACACACACTCACACACCGACGGCGATTGGCTGCCATGCAAGGCCCCGACCAGCTCGTCAGGAGCATTTGGGGGTCAGGTGTCTTGCTCAGGGACATTTCGACACAGCCCGGGCGGGGGATCGAACCGGCAACTCTTACCAACAGTCATTTGAAGAGCCTTTTATTTGTTTGTTTTTGGTAAATGTGCCGTTTTTGAGCTCTTTTTGAATAACTGAATTTAAATCTAATATAAACACCATAATTGTTTTCACCAACTCTTGTATTCCAATCTGGATTTAAGAACGGCACTGAGAATAGGAATGGAGTCAGGAAAGAATCATTTTCAAATTTGCATATCAGGCATTGTTAAGTGTCTCAGCGGATATGGACAGTGACCAGGAGATCATTTTACATGATCGACACTAAAACACTAAAAACGGAGAATGATTCTGACAAAATTGACAATTGTATACGCATACACCGACTTTTTCACTTTTTCTGAGGTCTTTCATTCACGAGAGGCGAAGTACATAGATGATGTCACTGATCTGTCACCGTCGGAATGGTGTCACCGCGCGTGGCAGGCAGGCGAAAATAAAGAAAGCCTGTCAGAAGTTTTGGGTCTCCGTGGTAACGTGGATATCTGGTCGTCACACGAAGTAGCTATCATATTTATCTGAGGGGGGCAAAAGCAGTGAGCTATTAAACTGGTCATACTCAATGACTTAATTTAAAGTGCTCTGTGCCGTACAATTCTGCCTTATATAGTGTGTGTGTGTGTGTGTGTGTGTGTGTGTGTGTGTGTAGATCAGCTGGGCGGAAGGGATATGCAGAAGTGCATCTCTGAACGCATCATTCCTCTAAGTGGATAGGCTACAGCACCAGAAGACCATTAAGTCTAAAAAATACAGTGCATCCGGAAAGTATTCACAGCACTTCACTTTTTCCACATTTTGTTATGTTACAGCCTTATTCCAAAATTGATTAAATTCATTTTTTTCCCTCCAAATTCTACACACAATACCCCATAATGACAACGTGAAAAAAGTTTTTTTGAGATTTTTGCTAATTTATAAAAAATAAAAAAATAAGAAATAGTAGTAGTAGGTACTTTATTGTCCCCGTGGGGAAATTAGTTTTCGGTAGAAAATCATTGTTGGCGGCGTTACATAAAAACAGGCACAGCACATAGAGACAGACATATGACATCAACATATCAGATCTGAAGTCCAAAATTAATAAAATAAAAAAAAAACACGGTGCACTATAGCAGCTGCTGGTAGTTACGACATATAAACAAAATAAGAGTAGTGCTCTGGCTGGACCCGCTAGACAGAGTTAAACTAAGTGAATAAAATATAAAAAAAAAATTTTTTAAATCAAAAAAAAAATCACATGTACATAAGTATTCACAGCCTACAGAAGCATCTTATCTGCTCAAGTTCACTCAGGCTCAGGCAGTAAGAGCAGTCGTCTCATTGGCTCAGGCAGTAAGAGCAGTCGTCTGGCAGTCGGAGGGTTGCCAGTTCGATCCCCCGCCCGGGCTGTGTCGAAGTGACCTTGAGCAAGACACCTAACCCCCAAATGCTCCTGACGAGCTGGTCGGTGCCTTGCATGGCAGCCAATCACCGTTGGTGTGTGAGTGTGTATGTGAATGAGAAGCATCAATTGTACAGCGCTTTGGATAAAGGCGCTATATAAATGCCAACCATTTACCATTTACTCAAATGCTTCCAAACACATTGGATGGGGCTTCAGCCCACAGTAAGGCAATGATCCCAAACATACACCAATGCTCTCTTTATTCCTAATGATGTTCTAAAAAGGTTTTTTGTAAGCCTATTCTTTGGCCTATGTCTCTGTTCTTTTATATCTCAGCCCGATACTGGCTTCCTCCAGGTTTCAATCACATGTTTTACTAGAAATAGTTCCACAGTAAACAATGAAGTATGAATACATACACGCACTGAGCTCTTTGCGAGGCATTTATTAGACTTACAGTACATTATCAATGAAGGCAAGTGAGCCAGCACATGTGGCAGCTATATATGCCCAAACATTAACTTAAATATAAAATGTAAGGAAATTACTTACATTTTATATCAGCCGAAAAATGAAAGTATTTCTTTCAAGAATTTTCTGAGCGTTAAATATGCAGTCCTGCCAGTCAGGACGGTCCTGGCTCTAAACCTTCATGGGTAAATATAATAAGTCATTTTTATGTTACTTAGAGAAGGCAGTTCAGCTGATTGCTTCATTGATTGTACCATGCAAGAATGCCGACCAATGATATTTCAGTTTCTTGTTTTTGCTGTTCAAACGGAGCTGTCAGACTGCTGTCCTGCTATATTTTTTGCTTTATTCAGGGGAAAGCATGGAGGGGAACAGTAGATCTGGGTCATCTCATCTGCCCTGACCAGCTGGGCAGAAGGACAGTGGGGGGGGGGGGTGGCTTGTGGCAGCCAGGACTGATGACTCAGCAGGATTCTGCCCATATACCCCATATACAGTCACTCCCCAACCCATCCACCCCTCTGCCCACTGCCCAACCCCAATGCCCCCCTAACCCCCACCCCCATTACTCCCAAGCCACCCCAGCCCTCCCTCTGTCTGAAAATCACCAGAAGCCCAACACTCATACGCTGGACCGGACTGGTTTTTTATTGCCACTGGTATGCAGTTATGTGTTTTGTATAACTATATACACCTTTCCCCCATTTATTGAGATGAAATAAAAACTAAATTTGAAAAGTAATTGAACACCTGACATCACAATTTTGTGCAATTACTGAGCGGTCATGAAAAGCAGACTTTCACTGTACTGCTGTTTCTCAGCATGAGCTTCAATGAGACGCAAGCCAAAAGCGTGAATATGGCTGCCAGAAAGCACTAACCGTGGCAATGGAAAAACTGCAATGCACACGTACACGTTGTGAGACATTGAAAACTTCACCTTGGAAAACCAGGGCGGCACAGATGGTGCAGTGGGTAGCACTGCCGCCTCACAGCAAGGAGGTCCTGGGTTTGAATCCCAGTCGGCCAGGGCCTCTCTGTGTGGAGTTTGCATGTTCTCCCAGTGTCTGTGTGTGTTTCCTCCGGGTACTCCAGTTTCCTCCCACAGTCCAAAGACATGCAGGTTAGGCTGATTGGAGAGTCTAAATTGCCCGTGGGTATGAGTGTATGAGTGTATGAGTGTAGAGTGTATGAGTGAATGGTGTGTGTGCCCTGTGATGGACTGGTGACCTGTCCAGGGTGTATTCCTGCCTTTTGCCCAATGTATGCTGGGATAGGCTCCAGCCCCCCTGCGACCCTGTTCAGGATAAGCGGGTTAGGATAATGGATGGATGAATGAAGATGATGAATGGATGGATGGACCTTGGAAAACCACTGACCCAGAAACCCAGGGTAGTCACACTGAGGTAGACACCTCTTTTGCAGCCTACTTGGAGCACCTGCAGGAAATCCATACAAGCCTGCAAGCTCAATGCAGAGAGGCAGGTAGGACTGAAACCCAGAGCCTCTTCTCAGGAGACACAGTGAACCACAGTGCCAGTTCATTGCTATGTTGGTATAACTGGGATACTAAAGCGACAGACAACATTTGTAAAAAAAAAAGGGCGTATGGGGCAGCCTGTAGCGTAGTGGTTAAAGTAAAGGACTGGGACACACAAGGTTGGTGGTTCTAATCCCGGTGTAGCCACAATAAGATCCACGCAGCCGTTGGGCCCTTGAGCAAGGCCCCTAACCCTGCATTGCTCCAGGGGAGGATTGTCTCCTGCTTAGTCTAATCAACTTTGCTTGTCAACTTGTATATACTTGGAATACACTGAACATATTTAAATCAAGAGCATATATTATCAAGATATTGAAACTTTATTGCAATTTGTGTTTGACAAATTCATTGCTGTGAAATATACAGCTCAGAAATTTTTTTTTCATTTTCACAGTTGATGGCATGTCTGTATGTCTATTCTTCCATTAACAATTGACAATTAGATTTTAATTCCGAACAAAAATTGTGTTATTCAGTACATTTATTAGCAGAAAAGGACAACTGGTCAAAATAAAAATCCCTAAAGGAAGCCCAGTCAGAAAAGATATAATATAGCATCTGCTAAAAACACGACAGAAGCCCTGAATGAGTCATCGCAGAGAAGGCAGAAAAGGCAGTATTTGCTAATCACTCTAAAACAATTGTTTTGTTAACAATTGAGCTAATCAAAGCTAAATTAATGTTGCCAATCAAGCATAGATACGGATTTTCTTTAATAATAAACAAATAGGAAAAATATTGATAAAGTGTACTAATTTTGAACTACTCAAAGGGGTCTTACTTATAGTGCATAGTATGATAAATCAGGACATTTCATACTGTAGACCTTGAGGGCATAAGACAGTGATGATTCCTGTGGTAGATATTTTTTGGTTTTCATCATTTACAATGCCTGTAACTGTGGGGTCCATCAGGATGAGCCCCCCAACAGTCCAAACACTTATTCAAATAGAAAGAGGCTGTGAAATTTCATGGCTCCGGTAGTCCTTTACCATAGCTTTCATTTGTCTGTTTGGCGTCAGGTCAGTTTTTTTCAGAGGCTTTTTGAGAATTGGATCTTCCTGTTTCCTGTGGAAGGAGAGAGAGGTAAAACTACAGCACTAAAAAGATTTTTGTCAAGCATACACTTAATACACAGTGAATTTACAACCTACCAGTAAATGTACTGTGTACATTTTTTTGCTGTGAATAACAGTATTGCACTGTATCAAGGTGCAATACTGGTGACTTACTTTATCAGTTCCTTTTCTATGCATTTCCTTTCATAGACATCTCCGTATTTGGTTGACACTGGATCAATAAACATCTTTCCTGAGAGCTGGCAAATTAAATGACGAGGAATTTGGACTTTGTTCAAAGATTCACCCACCAATTTCTGTAAGGAAAATAAACATTAATTGTAATTCCGGTTCTACTAGATACGAGTAATAATCAGAACTTTCACATTGTGTTGAAGAGCTACCCTTAGCCATCCTGTCATGTTCGTGGATTAGTTATGTTCCCCAGTCAATTTTGACCTGGTATAGTTTACCCACCTCCTATTTACCATAAGCAGTATTTTAGCCTCCAGTTGTATTTTACCTCACCACCCAGTCAGCCACACTTCACTAACATGATACGTCCTTGTTTTCAAAACAAGTTTTGCAGAAACTCATTGATTACACAGTCCTTGCCATGATTATATTTGACCCAAACATAACAGGAGAGGTAAATGTGCTTTTGGCTTGCGATAACACAGCTTACAGCTTTTTAACGTCACAAGGTTCGGGATACTATACGTCACGCTAACCTTCTCCATGTCTTCCAACGATGTACCTGCTGCTTCTACAGTGGTCTTTTCAGCTTGTTTCACATAAGCCTGTGGATTGGACAGGAACGCCTCAGCTACGACACTGCAAGAGATACAAGAATGGAATTAAGGTTCACCGTGAGTGCTGTAATGGGCCCTCTGGCCTTCAATTCCTCAAATGCTATTTTACATTTTTTGATTAAAAAAACAATATACAAAAACACAAAAATAAAAGGCTTACTTAGTTGAAACTAAAATTCTGTAAATGATGCATGCAAGAGAACAAGAGACAACTCAATAATTGGGATTTGAGCCTGTTCATTAGACTAGTAATTGTGATTGTTTCTTTAAGGGTCTAAACCCAGCATGTTAAATACAAAGGGTACAAAAACTAGGTATGAGTGTTCTGCTCAGGAGACCCAAATGCAGACCAGGGGATATTCAGAAAATGTTGTTTATTCAGGCCACAATCAAAAGCCAGATAATCAGAGACAAAGCCAAAATCCAGATGCCAAAGAATGGTAATAAAATAGTCCAGGGTTGAAAATCCAGAATATCAAAAATGTGTGGTACAAACAAGGGCAAGGCAGGTGCATAGTCAAAGAAAAAAATAAGAAAGTCCAAAAACCAGAAATCAATCAGGCAGACAAAACAGAAGGGATAAGGCAAACGCGTAATTAGGCAAAGGGTGTCTCGGGAATCTCAAATAAACAGGCTTACAAGAAATCGGCTCTGAATATAGATCAACTTTCTGACAAAGAATACAACTGAGACCAGGGTTTAAATACACAGAGGGAGACAATTAAACATCAGGTGGGAAACATGAACAGGGCGGCATGTAGCATAGTGGTTAAGATAAATGACTGGGACCTGCAAGGTCGGTGGTTTGATCCCTGGTGTAGCCACTCTAAGATCCACATAGCCGTTGCGCCCTTGAGCAAGGCCCTTAACCCTGCATTGCTCCAGGGGAGGATTGTCTCCTGCTTAGTCTAATCAACTGTGCATCGCTCTGTATAAGAGCGTCTGCCAAATGCCAATAATGTAATGTAGGTAGACAACGTGGCTGCCTAAATCAAGGCCAGCCTGTCATGGAAAAACACCCAGAATCCCAGAATCGAAGGAAGACAGGCCTTAATTAGAGCAGATGCACCAATAACGGAGCCGGCTAAAACCATGACAGTCAGAAGTCAGAAAACAGACCGTGTTCAGGCTGAGAGGCTGATACATACACCCGAGTAGTTTACCTGTCCAAAGGATCATCCGGCTCAGCTGCAATCAGGAGTCCGAACACTGAATCCAGTATCTCTTTCATCGTTACGTTTGCAGAGTAGTTCCGATCAAATATATTGTGACAGATACGTCCTACACTGTTCACATTGCAGTGGTGGATCTACAGTATTTTTACCTTAAGGAAATTACTTGCATTTGCAGGTGGAACACATGGAAAATATTTTATTATTGGTTAATTGATGGATAGCTAAAATGTTGTCAGAAAGTTGTGGGAAGGATACAGGAGTGAGGAAACGCACTTGAGGGGGTTTGAGGGGGTAATCTGCCCCAAATTGGCAGTAGAGCTCAAAATTTCCTTTTTCATATGGTGTATCAGGAGGCCCTGACATCAGAATCTTCCAGAAACCTGAAAGGGAAATGAGAGAGAACTTCTGATGTACATAAACAAAGACATTTGAGTTGGCAAGGTGATATTTTGGAATATGAATGTGTGCGTGCGTGTGTGTGAAATGAAATGAAAAATAAATAATACCAATAAAACAATTATCTGCACCAACAGTACACTGTAAAAAGAACTGTTTATGGTCAAATGTACAGGATTTGACTGTTCTTTCAACAGTTGGGTTTTTCATTCATTCATACATTATCCTAACCCGCTTATCCTGAACAGGGTCGCAGGGGGGCTGGAGCCTATCCCAGCATACATTGGGCGAAAGGCAGGAATACACCCTGGACAGGTCGCCAGTCCATTGCAGGGCACACACACCATTCACTCACACCTACGGGTAATTTAGACTCTCCAATCAGCCTAACATCAGCCTGCATGTCTTTGGACTGTGGGAGGAAACTGGAGTACCCGGAGGAAACGCACGCAGACTCGGGGAGAACATGCAAACTCCGCACAGAGAGGCCCCGGCCGACTGGGATTCGAACCCAGGACCTGTGAGGCGGCAGTGCTACCCACTGCACCATCCGTGCCGCCACCAGTTGGGTTTTTCCTTTCATTAAATATCTATTTTCATATTTTCATGAACAACGACCACACCTTTTCTACTTCTGCGTGTCACTCGTTTGGAATATGATGTGAAGAGCTGATTGATTGATATGATTATGTTGCCGATTTACTCATTTTGTTTGTTCCCAACCACAGGCAGGAAGGCAAAGACACAAAAGAGAAGAATTTGAAAATATTGTTACCTTCCAATATCATGGAATTAGGGTGAGGTTTTAAGCTGAAAAAAAAGTCACCTAACCCCGAGTCTGTCTGAGAAACAAGGTTGGGGACCCCTGGCTTACAGTTGCCCAACCCTGTTCATGGAGATCTTGATCTAGAACAGCTAGGCCTTGTTGAGCTGCTAAATATTACAAGATAAGGGTGTGTCAAATTTGGGCTGAAATGAAAATGTTGAGGATGACAGATCTCTAGGAATAGTGCTGGGCAGGTGTGTGAAGGACATTTAAATTGTTTGCCAGTGGTTAGCGTAGCTTAGTTACTCACTGAAGTCGCTCTCAGAGGGAAACACTGTGCAGTACGGATGGGGATCCACGTGCAGACTCCTCAGCTCATCCAGAATTCGTCTCTCCCTGCTCATTTCTGTGGTTTGCTTGGGTGCATTATGCAAAGCACTGCACAATAAGACAATATTGCATTCATTATTATTAGGTATGTATTAGACACAGTGGCACACATTTATCAATTTTCTGAAATCCATGCACAAATGTCTGTGTGATCAGAAACGAACTAACAGCTTTCGCCAGATTCACGAAAGACGCGTGGACACCGCTTTTTTTCGTATCTACGTGTGTCTGATGATAAATACCAAGTAATCGTAAATCAAAGGCGCGTGCACAAAATTAGTAATTAGCATAAATGTCCACCCTCTGAAGCGGAGATTGAAGTTCTGTCAATGGAAGTACAACAAGCCAAAAACCTACACCGATCAGCCATAACATTAAATTAACATTAACATTTTTTCACAATTTAAAATGGTTTAAAATGACTGGGACCTGCAAGGTCGGTGGTTTGATCCCTGGTGTAGCCACTCTAAGATCCACATAGCCGTTGCGCCCTTGAGCAAGGCCCTTAACCCTGCATTGCTCCAGGGGAGGATTGTCTCCTGCTTAGTCTAATCAACTGTGCATCGCTCTGTATAAGAGCGTCTGCCAAATGCCAATAATGTAATGTAGGTAGACAACGTGGCTGCCTAAATCAAGGCCAGCCTGTCATGGAAAAACACCCAGAATCCCAGAATCGAAGGAAGACAGGCCTTAATTAGAGCAGATGCACCAATAACGGAGCCGGCTAAAACCATGACAGTCAGAAGTCAGAAAACAGACCGTGTTCAGGCTGAGAGGCTGATACATACACCCGAGTAGTTTACCTGTCCAAAGGATCATCCGGCTCAGCTGCAATCAGGAGTCCGAACAGTGAATCCAGTATCTCTTTCATCGTTACGTTTGCAGAGTAGTTCCGATCAAATATATTGTGACAGATACGTCCTACACTGTTCACATTGCAGTGGTGGATCTACAGTATTTTTACCTTAAGGAAATTACTTGCATTTGCAGGTGGAACACATGGAAAATATTTTATTATTGGTTAATTGATGGATAGCTAAAATGTTGTCAGAAAGTTGTGGGAAGGATACAGGAGTGAGGAAACGCACTTGAGGGGGTTTGAGGGGGTAATCTGCCCCAAATTGGCAGTAGAGCTCAAAATTTCCTTTTTCATATGGTGTATCAGGAGGCCCTGACATCAGAATCTTCCAGAAACCTGAAAGGGAAATGAGAGAGAACTTCTGATGTACATAAACAAAGACATTTGAGTTGGCAAGGTGATATTTTGGAATATGAATGTGTGCGTGCGTGTGTGTGAAATGAAATGAAAAATAAATAATACCAATAAAACAATTATCTGCACCAACAGTACACTGTAAAAAGAACTGTTTATGGTCAAATGTACAGGATTTGACTGTTCTTTCAACAGTTGGGTTTTTCATTCATTCATACATTATCCTAACCCACTTATCCTGAACAGGGTCGCAGGGGGGCTGGAGCCTATCCCAGCATACATTGGGCGAAAGGCAGGAATACACCCTGGACAGGTCGCCAGTCCATTGCAGGGCACACACACCATTCACTCACACCTACGGGTAATTTAGACTCTCCAATCAGCCTAACATCAGCCTGCATGTCTTTGGACTGTGGGAGGAAACTGGAGTACCCGGAGGAAACGCACGCAGACTCGGGGAGAACATGCAAACTCCGCACAGAGAGGCCCCGGCCGACTGGGATTCGAACCCAGGACCTGTGAGGCGGCAGTGCTACCCACTGCACCATCCGTGCCGCCACCAGTTGGGTTTTTCCTTTCATTAAATATCTATTTTCATATTTTCATGAACAACGACCACACCTTTTCTACTTCTGCGTGTCACTCGTTTGGAATATGATGTGAAGAGCTGATTGATTGATATGATTATGTTGCCGATTTACTCATTTTGTTTGTTCCCAACCACAGGCAGGAAGGCAAAGACACAAAAGAGAAGAATTTGAAAATATTGTTACCTTCCAATATCATGGAATTAGGGTGAGGTTTTAAGCTGAAAAAAAAGTCACCTAACCCCGAGTCTGTCTGAGAAACAAGGTTGGGGACCCCTGGCTTACAGTTGCCCAACCCTGTTCATGGAGATCTTGATCTAGAACAGCTAGGCCTTGTTGAGCTGCTAAATATTACAAGATAAGGGTGTGTCAAATTTGGGCTGAAATGAAAATGTTGAGGATGACAGATCTCTAGGAATAGTGCTGGGCAGGTGTGTGAAGGACATTTAAATTGTTTGCCAGTGGTTAGCGTAGCTTAGTTACTCACTGAAGTCGCTCTCAGAGGGAAACACTGTGCAGTACGGATGGGGATCCACGTGCAGACTCCTCAGCTCATCCAGAATTCGTCTCTCCCTGCTCATTTCTGTGGTTTGCTTGGGTGCATTATGCAAAGCACTGCACAATAAGACAATATTGCATTCATTATTATTAGGTATGTATTAGACACAGTGGCACACATTTATCAATTTTCTGAAATCCATGCACAAATGTCTGTGTGATCAGAAACGAACTAACAGCTTTCGCCAGATTCACGAAAGACGCGTGGACACCGCTTTTTTTCGTATCCACGTGTGTCTGATGATAAATACCAAGTAATCGTAAATCAAAGGCGCGTGCACAAAATTAGTAATTAGCATAAATTTCCACCCTCTGAAGCGGAGATTGAAGTTCTGTCAATGGAAGTACAACAAGCCAAAAACCTACACCGATCAGCCATAACATTAAATTAACATTAACATTTTTTCACAATTTAAAATGGTTTAAAATGACTGGGACCTGCAAGGTCGGTGGTTTGATCCCTGGTGTAGCCACTCTAAGATCCACATAGCCGTTGCGCCCTTGAGCAAGGCCCTTAACCCTGCATTGCTCCAGGGGAGGATTGTCTCCTGCTTAGTCTAATCAACTGTGCATCGCTCTGTATAAGAGCGTCTGCCAAATGCCAATAATGTAATGTAGGTAGACAACGTGGCTGCCTAAATCAAGGCCAGCCTGTCATGGAAAAACACCCAGAATCCCAGAATCGAAGGAAGACAGGCCTTAATTAGAGCAGATGCACCAATAACGGAGCCGGCTAAAACCATGACAGTCAGAAGTCAGAAAACAGACCGTGTTCAGGCTGAGAGGCTGATACATACACCCGAGTAGTTTACCTGTCCAAAGGATCATCCGGCTCAGCTGCAATCAGGAGTCCGAACACTGAATCCAGTATCTCTTTCATCGTTACGTTTGCAGAGTAGTTCCGATCAAATATATTGTGACAGATACGTCCTACACTGTTCACATTGCAGTGGTGGATCTACAGTATTTTTACCTTAAGGAAATTACTTGCATTTGCAGGTGGAACACATGGAAAATATTTTATTATTGGTTAATTGATGGATAGCTAAAATGTTGTCAGAAAGTTGTGGGAAGGATACAGGAGTGAGGAAACGCACTTGAGGGGGTTTGAGGGGGTAATCTGCCCCAAATTGGCAGTAGAGCTCAAAATTTCCTTTTTCATATGGTGTATCAGGAGGCCCTGACATCAGAATCTTCCAGAAACCTGAAAGGGAAATGAGAGAGAACTTCTGATGTACATAAACAAAGACATTTGAGTTGGCAAGGTGATATTTTGGAATATGAATGTGTGCGTGCGTGTGTGTGAAATGAAATGAAAAATAAATAATACCAATAAAACAATTATCTGCACCAACAGTACACTGTAAAAAGAACTGTTTATGGTCAAATGTACAGGATTTGACTGTTCTTTCAACAGTTGGGTTTTTCATTCATTCATACATTATCCTAACCCACTTATCCTGAACAGGGTCGCAGGGGGGCTGGAGCCTATCCCAGCATACATTGGGCGAAAGGCAGGAATACACCCTGGACAGGTCGCCAGTCCATTGCAGGGCACACACACCATTCACTCACACCTACGGGTAATTTAGACTCTCCAATCAGCCTAACATCAGCCTGCATGTCTTTGGACTGTGGGAGGAAACTGGAGTACCCGGAGGAAACGCACGCAGACTCGGGGAGAACATGCAAACTCCGCACAGAGAGGCCCCGGCCGACTGGGATTCGAACCCAGGACCTGTGAGGCGGCAGTGCTACCCACTGCACCATCCGTGCCGCCACCAGTTGGGTTTTTCCTTTCATTAAATATCTATTTTCATATTTTCATGAACAACGACCACACCTTTTCTACTTCTGCGTGTCACTCGTTTGGAATATGATGTGAAGAGCTGATTGATTGATATGATTATGTTGCCGATTTACTCATTTTGTTTGTTCCCAACCACAGGCAGGAAGGCAAAGACACAAAAGAGAAGAATTTGAAAATATTGTTACCTTCCAATATCATGGAATTAGGGTGAGGTTTTAAGCTGAAAAAAAAGTCACCTAACCCCGAGTCTGTCTGAGAAACAAGGTTGGGGACCCCTGGCTTACAGTTGCCCAACCCTGTTCATGGAGATCTTGATCTAGAACAGCTAGGCCTTGTTGAGCTGCTAAATATTACAAGATAAGGGTGTGTCAAATTTGGGCTGAAATGAAAATGTTGAGGATGACAGATCTCTAGGAATAGTGCTGGGCAGGTGTGTGAAGGACATTTAAATTGTTTGCCAGTGGTTAGCGTAGCTTAGTTACTCACTGAAGTCGCTCTCAGAGGGAAACACTGTGCAGTACGGATGGGGATCCACGTGCAGACTCCTCAGCTCATCCAGAATTCGTCTCTCCCTGCTCATTTCTGTGGTTTGCTTGGGTGCATTATGCAAAGCACTGCACAATAAGACAATATTGCATTCATTATTATTAGGTATGTATTAGACACAGTGGCACACATTTATCAATTTTCTGAAATCCATGCACAAATGTCTGTGTGATCAGAAACGAACTAACAGCTTTCGCCAGATTCACGAAAGACGCGTGGACACCGCTTTTTTTCGTATCCACGTGTGTCTGATGATAAATACCAAGTAATCGTAAATCAAAGGCGCGTGCACAAAATTAGTAATTAGCATAAATTTCCACCCTCTGAAGCGGAGATTGAAGTTCTGTCAATGGAAGTACAACAAGCCAAAAACCTACACCGATCAGCCATAACATTAAATTAACATTAACATTTTTTCACAATTTAAAATGGTTTAAAATGGTATGAACTTGTCAATAAACACTTAATAGTGCATGTTTTTGTTATTTAAATATCTTGGTACGTACTGGTGTTCATGATCATTATATCGTAACAAGTGTGCCAGGACCTATAGTGCATTAGTGCATCATTGTAACCAGGTGTGTGGTATTGCTGCGGACCGTCCACTGGATACGGTAAAGTGTAATTTCGTTATTACTAATTTGAACAATCTGAGGTTAGGGCTTGAGCCAGTCTGTTTGTTGTATTGCTGTTTGTTGTATTGTTAATCACTCATACTGGTTGCATACCTGTAGAGTGATTGAACGTTTGTTTGAAATTGCTGAGTTTGTCAGGAGTTTGTCAGGAGATTAGCGCTGATTTGATACTGCTTGTGAGCGATTTGTAGGTGCTTTAAATAGGCGTCTTCAGAGCGACGCCAGCGTATATTAGCCTCGCGGTAGTAGTCCTTCGTCATTAGTGCATCATTGTAACCAGGTGTGTGGTATTGCTGCGGACCGTCCACTCGATACGGTAAAGTGTAATTTCGTTATTGCTAATTTGAACAATCTGAGGTTAGGGCTTGAGCCAGTCTGTCAAAAAATTGGCCCTCGTCCTTATCTTTGTTGTACAGGTAGCAGTTCAAATTGTACTTCCCTCTAGGGTCTTTCAGCGAACTTATCCCTGGTTATGGATATGCACTTTGTGGTACGTCGCTCTGGATAAGAGCGTCTGCCAAATGCCAATAATATAGAATGTTTCATATTTTAAAAATAAAAAAGAGCCACCAAATTTAAAAATGCATGGAATCTATTCTGACATAAGTTCCATCACATGCAGTACCATGTAATTCCAACAGAGGGAAGCAGGGTGACACTGATGTAGGTTTAGATGCCATGCATTTTAAAATATAGCGGGTGGTCTTTATTTCTTGTTAAATATGAAAAAGTCTACAGGTCCTGGAGCATACACATCATCGTGAACACCAGTACGTACCAAGATATTTAAATAACAAGACACACAAACCCGCCCCAATACGCTTACAAGACATGTTTCAGCTCCGTCAACCATTAAATTATGTGTACATATTAGAACTTCTCTGGCAACTTTTCTTTAATGTATTTAAATGTATACCGAGCTAGCTAGTTTGCAAAAACCTGTCGTGATTATTTTGGGCTGAAGGAACGCATTGGCACATCATAGGAGACGTCATTATCTGGAATCTCACCGTTTGGTGACAGCAATAGCCTACAGCTACGTTTTCCCTGTCCTTGCAGAGAGCCAGAAGGAGGTGACACACGCTTTACGACCGTGCTTATTTCCGCGCACAATACGAATAGCTGAGACCACTCGTAAAGTTTGTTCGCCTTCTACGAAAAATCTGACATCCGAAAACTTTGATGAATCCTACATTATTTGTGGAAATGCATTTCCGATGGATTTATGGTGAATTTCGTTCGGCTCACGTTTGATAAATGAGGCCCAATGACTGTAAATGTGATGCAGAAACAAGTATTCAAATCGCTTGTTTATAAACAGCATCACTCCACACGCAAACTGTTACTTTCAAACATTGGGCATCATGCAAGATCATTCTTATCACAAATGTCTCTTACTTTTTTCATAAAAAGGGCTCATTCGAGTGTGGCGCGTCAGATACAGTTCTGCGAGAATAACAACGCCTCCCGTATCAGGACGAGCCAAACTTATAATGATGTGAAAGTAGCGTTAATGATGTTTAAAGTTTTGACTTCAGGTCAAGCATTCAGCTTCGTCCACTTTTGAAGCGGGATATTCAGATATTACAAAACAAACGAACAAAAGACAAATATAAAAAAGGAAATGCATTTATATCAGAGAATTACATATACTTTATGAAAACAGACAAGGAAGGGTGAATGGAAAGTGAACCGTGTGAAATTAACCAGGATGTATGCCACTATACATGTTATTCTTATCTCTTATCTTATCTCTGTATTCTGTATCTTACAGTACTTACATTAGTGGCAAAGTCACTTGGTCATTGACCTCTTTAGGAAGTAAAACCTCCGGTTCCTTGTCATAGCCCTTTCTTTGCAAAATGCCAGACAAATCAGTCTGTTGAGAACAAAATACAATATGAATATATTGTCATAATACAAATAATTTGTATGGAGTCAAGCTTTTCTCAATGTACACCAGAAATGGAGTGCAAAATTAGGAGGGTTTTAAAAATATATAAAATTTGAATTGCTGTTTGTGCTTACAAGAGACCCTAAATACAAAAATAGAAAGAAAAAATAAATTAATTAATAATAATAATGATAATGATGATAATAATAATAATAATAATAATAATAATAATTCAGCAATGACAAAATAAGTTTCTTACCAGTCCTTGGATAGAGGATGCCTCATATTTTTTCTTCAGTTTCCTTCCCTTCAAAGACAGGACAGTTTCCATTTCAAAGAGTTTTAATGCGTCTTTACCTGTCTCTGGTTTGAAACAGCAACCTCCTGTAAAAAAAATAAATTGATTACTTCATGTTTCCCACATCAGACATTTTGCAAGCCTGATATAATTATTTTTCCTATAGATTATATTGCAATTTCTCCTGTACAATAGCCCATAAATATATATGTAAACTCACAATAATGACACAATAAATGTTTGTGTTATGTTCCTGGATTCCGTCTGTCTGATTATATTGCCTGGTTATTTATGTCTGTTTCCTGTCTGATATTATGATCATTGATTATTGCCTATCCCTTTTGTACCTCTGCTTTAGTGTTTATTGTCAGTCTTGATTTATTTTGTGTATTTAGTTCATTTCCATATTGGCATTACTTCTGTTCATGTCTGATTTCATTACATTCATAGGTTTACAGGTTTACGTTTTTACCTGAACACTTCCCGTCCAGTGAGAAACACGACTTTGGCTATTTTCATGACTCTGGTTTAACACTTAACACTCATCTCGTTTGTCTTTTGAGTTCAGCTAAGACATTCATGTTGTATATATTTTCTAGTATTAACCACACTTTTTGGGTTGGGTGATTATTTATTCTTACACGTAAAATAACAATATTAACGACTCCCAATTCTGCGCTTTCCTGTAACTCCGCCTCTTTCAGTATTGCTGTGCCTTGCTGCTATTCTGGAGCTCTCTTGCTCATTACCTTGTTACCCTATCCTGTTCTTACAAATCCATTCTGCCTGCTAACCCCAGGTCATTTTGTGTGCATGCAGTTTCATTTTACTCTATGTCTGGTCTTGCGTTTACCCCGCGTTATGTTACCTGATTCCCTAGTGCAGTTCCCCTACGTCAGGGCTGCCCAATCCAGTTCCTGGAGATCTACCATCCTCTATGTTTTCACTTCAACCCTAATGTGACACACCTCCATCCATCCATTATCAGCCGCTTATCCGGAGTAGGTCGCGGTGGCAGTAAGCTAAGCTGGGTATTCCAGGCGTCCCTCTCCCCAGCAATGCATTCCAGCTCCTCCTGGGGGATCCCGAGGCGTTCCCAGGCCAGGAGAGATATATTACATTACATTACATTATTGGCATTTGGCAGACGCTCTTATCCAGAGCGACGTACAGTTGATTAGACTAAGCAGGAGACAATCCTCCCCTGGAGCAATGCAGGGTTAAGGGCCTTGCTCAAGGGCCCAACGGCTGTGCGGATCTTATTGTGGCTACACCGGGAATCGAACCGCCAACCTTGCGGGTCCCAGTCATGTACCTTAACCACTACGCTACAGGCCACTACGCTATATAATCTCTCCAGCGGGCTCTGGGTCTACCTCGGGGTCTCCGCCCAGTTGGACGAGCCCGGAAAACCTCCAAAGGGAGGCGCCCGGGAGGCATCCTGATCAGATGCCCGAACCACATCAATTGGCTCCTTTCGACGCGAAGGAGCAGCGGCTCTACTCCGAGCTCCCTCCGGATGTCCGAGCTCCTCACCCTATCTCTGGCTGAGCCCGGCCACCCTACGGAGGAACCTCATTTTGGCCGCTTGTATATGTGATCTTGTTCTTTCGGTCACTACCCAAAGCTTGTGACCATAGGTGAGGCTCAGCTCCCTCTTCACCACAACGGTCCGGTGCAACGCCCGCATTACTGCTGACGCTGCACCGATCCGCCTGTCGATCTCACGCTCCCTTCTACCCTCACTCGTGAACAAGACCCCGAGATACTTGAACTCCTTCACTTGGGGCAATGACTCATTCCCAACCCGGAGGGAGCAATCCACCGTTTTCCGGCAGAGAACCATGGCCTCGGACTTGGAGGTGCTGACTCTCATCCCGGCCGCTACACACTCGGCTGCAAACCGCAGTGCTACCCACTGCACCATCCGTGCCGCCTGCTGGTGAATATGATGTGCTTTATTAGGGTTGGAATGAAAACCTACAGGACGGTAGATCTCCAGAAATGGGGTTGGGCAGCCCTGGTATAAATTATATCTGATTGACTGACAAAATTTACATTTACATTTACATTTTAGTCATTTGGCAGACGCTTTTAATCCAAAGCGACTTACAAGTGCATAGGTTCTACCATAAGTCAGAGCATCACATCCAGAAACTAGCAAAATACACAGGAAATGCTGTTCTAAACATAGTTGTCATCAGAAGTGCATTTTTTTTATTTTATTTTATTATTTTTTGGGGGGGGGGGGGGGGGTTAGACAAGGATAGGGATATCAGAAAGGAGGGGCAGGGGAAATCAGGAGGGAGTTCCACCCGGGGAATGAGAGGGTCGCCTCTCTGCGACTACGTGTTGCTGGGGGGAAAGCTCTGACTGTCGTTTGTGCTTATGTGCTTTAGTATCCGGCCTTCTTGGAGTCACTGGACGGCATCCTGGAAAGGGTGCCACCTGAAGACTCCATAGTTATGCTGGGCGACTTCAATGCTTACGTGGGCAATGACGGAGAAACCTGGAGGGTGGTGATTGGGAGGAATGGCCTGCCCGATCTTAACCCGAGTGGTGTTTTGTTATTGGACTTCTGTGCTGGTCATTGATTGTCGATAACAAACACCATGTTCGAGCATAGGGTAGCTCATAAGTGTACTTGGTACCAGAGCATCTTAGGCCAAAGATTGATGATCGACCTTGTGGTCGTATCATCAGATCTGCAGCCGTTTGTCTTGGACACTCGGGTGAAGAGAGGAGCAAAGCTGTCAACTGTCAACAGAAGGGCCGCGGCTTCGGCAGTCGCTGAAGCAAAAACCCGGGTATGGGAAGAGTTTGGGAAGGCTATGGAGCAGGACTTTCGGTTGGCCTCGAGGAAGTTCTGGCAAACCATCCGACGACTCAGAAAGGGAAAGCAGGGCTTGTCTCAGGCTGTTTTCAGCAGGGGAGGAGAACTGCTGACCCGGACTGGGGATGTTGTCGGGCGGTGGAAAGAGCACTTTGAGGAGCTCCTGAACCTGAACAACACGGCCTCTGTGGAAGAGGCAGAGCCCGAAGACTCGGGGCAGTCTGTACCTATATCCCTGGTGGAAGTTGCTGAGGTAGTCAAAAAGCTCCTCAGCGGCAAGTCGCCGGGTGTGGATGAGATTCGCCCTGAGATGCTGAAGGCTCTGGACATTGTTGGACTGTCTTGGCTGACACGCCTCTTCAGTGTCGCGTGGAGGTCAGGGACATTACCTGCAGAGTGGCAGACCGGGGTGGTGGTCCCCATTTTCAAGAAGCGGGACCGGAGGGTGTGCTCCAATTATCGGGGTATCACACTCCTCAGCCTCCCCGGGAAAGCTTGCTCTAGGGTGCTGGTAAGGAGGCTCCAACCGATGGTCAAACCTCGGATTCAGGAGGAGCAATGTGGCTTCCATCCTGGTCATGGTACAGTGGACCAGCTCTTTACCTTGGCGGGGTTGCTGGCGGGGTCATGGGAGTTTGCCCATCCAGTCCACATGTGCTGTGTGGACTTGGAGAAAGCTTTTGACCGTGTCCCCCGGGGAACCCTGTGGGGGGTACTGTGTGAGTATGGGGTACCGGGGCCGTTGTTACGAGTCATCCGGTCCCTGTATAACCAAAGTGAGAGCTGTGTCTGCATCCTCGGCACAAATTCAAGCACGTTTCCAGTGGGTGTTGGACTCTGCCAAGGTTGCCCCTTGTCACTGGTCCTGTTTGTGATATTCATGGACAGGATCTCAAGGCGCAGCTGAGGTGAGGAGAGTGTCCGGTTTGGTGACCTCAGAATCGCATCTCTGCTTTTTGCGGATCACTTGGTTCTGCTGGCTTCATCGGACCGTGACCTTCAGCATGCACTGGAATGAAGGCATAATTTATACCAGGGCTGCCCAACCCCATTTCTGGAGATCTACCGTCCTGTAGGTTTTCATTCCAACCCTAATAAAGCACATCATATTCACCAGCAGGCGGCACGGATGGTGCAGTGGGTAGCACTGCGGTTTGCAGCCGAGTGTGTAGCGGCCGGGATGAGAGTCAGCACCTCCAAGTCCGAGGCCATGGTTCTCTGCCGGAAAACGGTGGATTGCTCCCTCCGGGTTGGGAATGAGTCATTGCCCCAAGTGAAGGAGTTCAAGTATCTCGGGGTCTGCCGCCTCACAGCAAGGAGGTCCTGGGTTCGAATCCCCGTCGGCCGGGGCCTCTCTGTGCGGAGTTTGCATGTTCTCCCTGTGTCTGCGTGGGTTTCCTCCGGGTACTCCGGTTTCCTCCCACAGTCCAAAGACATGCACGTTAGGCCGATTGGAGAGTCTAAATTGCCCGTAGGTATGAGTGTGTGAGTGAATGGTGTGTGTGCCCTGCGATGGACTGGCAACCTGTCCAGGGTGTATTTCTGCCTTTCGCCCAATGTATGCTGGGATAGGCTCCAGCCCCCCTGCGACCCTGATCAGGATAAGCGGGTTCAGATAATGGATGGATGGATGGATATTCACCAGCTTGTTGAGCTCCTAATTAGTAGAATCAGGTGTGTCACATTAGGGTTGAAGTGAAAACCTAATGTTAAATGTTTAGTTCCGCCCACTCACACCTGCTCCTGAACAGAATGTCCATTTCCCTGTGTATATATATCCCAGTCTGAGCACTCATTCCCTGTCAGATCGTTGATCCTCATTCTGTGCCCAGTTCCAAGTACGCCAGTTTGTAGTGAGATTATTGAGATTCCTCTGCCTGATTAAGAGTTGCCTTCATTCAAATTCATTCAACAATTTCATTTTTCCAAAAAGGCTAATGATATTTAAAAAACACTCAGAGTGATTTCAGTTTTCATTTACTCATGTTGAGCAAGCTAGTAAGAGTGTAGCATCTCGTTTAGAAATTTTCATTCAAATTTTCATTCAAATTTTCATTCAAATTTTCATTCAAATTTTCATTCAAATGAAGAAAAGCCCCAAAACCTCAGTCAGTGGTTTCGCCGTTCAGCTCTTGTTTCTGCATGAGAAACAGAATCCTGCTTTAAAACAACCACTGAAATGTTCTTTGGTGTATTGTCCTGTACACGATGCTGTCAGTTAAAAAAGAAAAACAGGTTCTGACATCATTCAACAGCTGCATTTAAAGTAATAAAGAAAATTGCTAATGAATATCTTGCAGTTGCTTTTTCAAAGGTAAGGACTTCCAGAAAAGGACAATATTCAATCATTTAAAAGAGCCAGTGAGGACATACAAGTGGAGTAAAACTCAGTTGTCTTCCATGTACAGATAAAACAAAGGAATTTGTTTCATTTTTAATCATGGAAAAACTGGTTTAAGCATGTGGTTTTAATGCTGTGGTTTCAAGCACGCAAAATTACAGTATATAGTCGTGATATTATATACTAAATGACAACAGATAAATAGTTGAATGTAATGAGAATGTTGCTGACCTGTCACATTGCTGATTCCATGCAGGACACTGTTTTTCCCTCTTCCAAGGATGACAGTATCCACTACAATGCCGGCGTCAATCAGCCCGACTGCAACTTTCACAGGATCACAGCTAGAACTAATATTGTGAAAAGACAAATCTTCAGTTAAATTACAATTAAAATGTAAAAATGTAAAATTAATTAAGCCATAGTTTGAGGCAAGCTCTACATACACTCAGTGAGCACTTTATTAGGTATTTATAGGATGTTTTTGGCATATTAAGTCTTCTGCTGCTGTAGCCTATCCACTTAGAGGTTTGATGCGTTGTGTGCTCAGAGATGCTCTTCTGCACGCCACTGTTGTAATGTGAGGTTATTTGTGTTACTGTCACCTTCTCAGCTTTGACCAGTCTGGCCCTTCTCCACTGACCTCTCTCATTAACAAAGCATTTCTGTCTGCAGAACTGCTGCTCACCGGATGAACTCTAGAGACTGTTGTGTGTGAAAATCCCAGGAGATCAGCAATTACAGAAATACTCCAACCAGCCCGTCAGGCACCAACAATCAGGCCACGGTCGAAATACCTAAGATCACATTTTTCCCCCATTCTGATGGTTGATGTGAACATTAACTGAAGCTCTTGACCGATATTTGCATATTTTATGCACTGCAATGCTACCACACGATTGGCTGTTTAGATAATCGCATGAATAAGTAGGTGTCCAGTGAGTGTAGCAACATAATCTGACTGGAGAGCTAACATTAGCTAGCTTGCCACAACAATAGCAAGCTTGCCACAATATTAGCTGGCTTGCTTCATTTCATTGAAAGCAAAAATTGGAATTTACCCTCTATCCTTCCCATCACTGAGGCACAGCATGCGGAGTCTGCAGTCTGGAAATTTCTTCTTGACATCGTTTAGCTTAGAAATTCCAAGATTCAAGGCATCGTACAGGGGAGTGTTTCCAAGACTGTTGACATACCCCTGAGGTACCAAAGATAATACAAGATTTAATACAAGTAAATGGAATGCAATTAAATCTCAGACTTTTCAATCTCAATGCCATTTCGCAGGTCTACTACAATGGCAAAACATGCGTTTATACACTGTACATTAATTCTAAATGTTTCTAAATCATTGTGAATGAAATTACAATTCACAAAAAAAAGATTACCTGAAAAACTCCAACAGTCTCTGTGAACTCATGAAATTCCAGGCAGCATCCTCCAAACTTAACCAGACCAATGATATGATGAAATGAGTATGCGCTGGTCCTGTCCATGAAAGCCAGGAAGAGCTGCTTCACAGCATCCATTCTGCTCCGTGTCTGATCCTGTTTGTAGCACACAGCCGCCATTGAAGAGCTTGCATCAACAAGAACCTGAAATATCAATAATAAAAAATATCATATTTGTTATCTTCCTGATAAAATGTCTGGAAGATGGAATTAAGTCATTTGCATTTATACCTCCATCACATTCGAAACAACATAATAAAACATGAAACACAGGCACAGTTTACCAATATTGCCTCTTCTGGCACGCTACCAATTTTGTTTGTCTGCTCTGTTCTGGCATCTTTGAGTCTAAAAGAAAACATTTTCATGACTTGAAAGTGAAATAAATATGGATGAACAACTGACGACTTTTAACATAAAAACTTGATCAAGGCTGTCTGAGATCAGAAGCAAGGAGCCAACTAAAGTCTGCAGAAGAACTGTGGTAAGTTCTCCAACATGCTTGGTTCCTGCTGATTGTCGTACAGAACTGCAGAAAAGCGTTGGCTATCTCAGAGAAGTGATGCAGTTTTAACGCTGAAGGGTGGTCACAAAAAATATTGATTTGATTCAGTTAACTCTTCTGCCAAATTACTCAAATGTAATGTAAAATGTAAAATGTATAGTACGTTTATTTAGGATCTTTCATTGAATTATTTTTTAATCTTATCTGTGCAGTAAAAAGATTCCTATACTCAGAGCTGTGGTCTGTAGTTGCATGACTTGTGCTTAACTGGACATATAGAAATTGTTAAACTTACATTATATAAATTACAATTACATGTCGCATTACAACATTAGATGACTAGAATATGCAAAACTATTCATTCAAGTTTAGATAAACATTGTAAGCTTAAACATGGAAAATCTTATTTAAAATACTTACCGTTTTGCCAGTTCAATCACATCAACAGCCTTTTCTTTCCCGGCGAGACAATCAAAAACATGGACCAGTGATTGTCGTCCTTTGTTTTGGCTCAGATAAACTGCACAGTTATCTTAATTGAGTGGAAATAAATTATATATATATTTATGATACACATACACAATAATAATTTATGACTTACCAGAATTTTGAAAGGTTGCATAATAAGATCGCATTGTTCTAACCATTATTTTTTTCTTAATTTAATAAAATAGATTAGGTGATACAAACTTGTCGGGCCTTATGTACAAAGTGAGAGGACTTTGCATTTTTATTATTCTGAAATGATTGTAAGCCAATCTTGTGCCTGGTATAACAATACTTCTGTTTTCTGCCTTGGGCAGATCACCCCCCAGTCCTTTCATACATTCTGTTATATGCATGCAATGTCATGGTTTAGCCCATATTGTAGATCATATTTGAATACACATGGTTATACTGTACACTGTACACACACTTTTAGGTATTTATTACTTATTTTGTTACTTATTGGTCTCCTGCTGCTGTAGCCCATCTTCTTCGCCGTTGTGTGTTCAGAGATGCTTGATTCTTGGGGTACACCCTCACCATTTTCCTTACCGAATATTATATACTTTATTGTACATTGCTCTGGATTAGAGCATCTGCTAAATGACCGTAATGTAATGTGTCCTCTTCCTGGCAGGTTTGGAACCATTCCAGAAGTTTTACATGTTTTTATTACTGCCCTTACAGTGTCGGTATCTTTTACCAGGCATGATGAATTTTTGACTTTATTTCTCCATTTTTATTAAGGGTGCCAATAATTCTGGAGCCCAGAATACTGTATAATCTTAAGAGCAAGTTGAATGAAAAAAATAATTTTAACTGAAAAGTTACTCAAATGACATTTTAGGGTAAACTCATGCTCAGAGTTGCTCACCCTTTTTATTAACAGCATCCTACCTTCGTCTAGGAGAATGAGACGGGGCCCTTCCATTCCTAAATTCTTCAGTTGCAAAGGTAGAGTCAGTTCCAGGTGAGAATACACTGACAACCCATCAGTCATCTCCTCATATGTCTTCTCTGGCTTGACCTGAAAGCTACCATGTCCAGTTCAACACATGAGTCACGTAGACAACCTGAACCGCATTGATACACAACCCCAAACAGTTTTAACAGCACCCATCTTAAACGCAGAGTATGCCTTGAACACAGGCAGCAAGACATGCTCAGTGCTCATGATATTAAATGTTCAAATATTATGTTATGAATGCACAGGTGTAATACAATTTCCAGGAGTGTGCAAAAATCTGGACAACAGAAGGTGACCTGACCTCTAAATGGTATAATGTTAAACATCAAATTTTAAAGCAAGATTACTTTTTATTTTAACTTTTTACAGTTTCCAAATAATAAAAATGTAAAACGTTTTGGAACCCTGTCACTTAGGACTTTGTAGTTCCTCCTCGGGCAACTATAACAGTTTTCAAGCGCTTTCTGTAGCAAGCTAAGAGTGTTTCAATTCTTCCTTTTGGAATCTTTCCCTATTCTTCCAGGCAGAACACCTCTAGCTTAGAAATATTCTTTGGCCTCTTTGCATGTACGGCATGAGATCTCTCCACAGATTTTTCAATAATATTCAAGTCCGGGGACCGGGTGACCATTCCAAACTTGCATCCGTCTTTGCTGGAGGTACTTCATCGTTGATTTTGAGGTATGCTTTGGATCACTGTCTTCCGGGAATACCCAATCTCTCTTCAACTTCAAAGTCTGAACTGACCTTTGAACATTGTTATCAAGAATTTCTTGATATTTGGTGGAATTCATTCCTCTTTCCATTCGCACAATATTTCCTGTGCCCCCAGCTGCTTCTTCTGAGCATTTCTCACAAGTTTCAGGCCATTCTATCTGAAATCTTACTTATACTTCCAGACCTTGCTTTGACTTCAACTATTCCAATTATCTTCCATTTTCTAATAATGATAGTGGAACTAGGTAGTTTGTGTAGCCTTCTCCTTCTTGGTGGAAATTAATTCTGAAGTCCTTGGAAAACTGTTTAGAGGAACCTAATAGTTCTCAACACCAGACAGAACAGCCACTGCAGTTGGATACTTTAGAAGGCATGGAGTTATACTCATCTGACGAATTGAAGCCCTAACGAGTAAATCACCTGGGTCTGGGCCTTAGTAATCAAAAAGTAACAAAGAATAATCCAAAAGGGTTCCCAAACTTTTGGACAGGGCCCTTTTCCTTTTTTTACATTTTATAAACAGTGAAAAATGAAAATAAAAAGCAATCTTGCTTTAAAATTTGCAGAAAGGTCTCATGTTTAACTGTACAATTTAGGTTTGCACCCCACTGTACACTATCCTGGGACACTAATGTTGAGACATTTCATAGGCTATTTCAAGTACAGTACTTATGCACATGTTTTTTGGTTCACAAAAGGCCAGCTGGCAAAGCCATAATGAAAGAACATAAAAGATGCATTTAAAATCCTTTAAGTGGTATATCTGATGTAAAGTAAACAAAATAAATGTTGTCAGCTCCCAACCCCTCCCCCCTTCACATACTAGTATCCTGAACATGTCTTACTTGTAACCACAATCATAGGCACAATCATAGGGAACTGAAATCTTACTTGTTACCATGACCACAATCATAGGCGATCCACTGGTGAAAGTACTGAGTCTGGCGAGGAAGGCTCATTAAAATCTTCTCAATATTTCTGGCCCTCTGGAGTGATGTTTCCTTTAGGCTGTCTTCAGTGCAATTTGGAATTCTTTGTTGATCTTAGAACAACAACATTTACATAAGATGTCTAAAGAGTGAACGACAATTCGGAACATATTTGGGCAATTTGAAATAAATGTAACTGTGTTTTATTAATAACAACCATTACATAAGAAATGCATGTATCTGATGTTCACATCAGAATTAATATTCTCTTTCATATCATATCTGTCGACCCTGTTACATATTCCATATGTACGGGGAAAGATTCCCTTGGTCATTAGACATGGATACTCTATAAGACTTTTCCTTGGAGATTTGCAGCTGGCTACTGGAGATCGACTGGAGTCAGCAGACTTGAAGCGTGTATCCTTCAACACTGCCTTCCTATTAGCAATTATATCTGCTAGGAGAATGGGGGAGGCTCTATCAGTCTGTGGGACCTGCTGTAGATCCCTCCCAGAGGGTGCAGGTGTAGTGCTTCATCCTAACCCTTAATTTCTTCTGAAGATATTTTCAGACTCCTGATTTGCAACAGTCCATCGAGCTATGAGCACTTCTCTGCCGTAATCAAGATGGTGGAGTTGAGCTCTTTTGGGCAGCAAGTGCAGGGTGTGGCCCCAACTAGTATGTAAAATGTAATCTAGTCAACTTTGCACCTGGTGGGCAGAGCTGCATTCCACCTCTGAGTTTTGCCCTTGTGTCTGGCAGGACCTTTACCTGTTTGGTGTGTAAATCGGGTACATTTTTTAATCGTTTATTTGTGTAGTACCTTGATGGACATGACTGCTCCATCTCCTCCTGATGAGTTTCCCCATAGATATGAAATATGTAGCAGGGTGGAGAGATGGTCTCCACATGAAAGAAAATGTATTGATTCTCCCGAGTTGAAAGACTATCTCAGCGGTTTGAGGCTGACATAGTCAATCAAATGATCAGTGATACCACACCAACTCTGTGCTTTATAGAGCACTAATCAGGACGGCACAGCCAGTGCCTGATGGAGTATCCCTGTTTACATTTACATTTATTGGCATTTGGAAGACGCTCTTATCCCCCCCTATGGAATATGTAACAGGGTAGAGAGATAGTCCCTTCACTCAGAAAACCATGGTTACACAACCAATGCGTTGTGTGCTAGAGCTTTCATAAACTGTTTCCTAATTCCTAACAGTATGTTCTCCTGGACCCTGGCCCATGGCTACACAAATTGCTAGTTTAAATGGACATGTTAGGCAGAACAGCGTCTTAGTGCTAAAACTTCTCTGACCCCCTAACACTCAGTTGGGTCAATGATTAAAACCTGACACCTGCCGCTTAATTTTCCCCCTAATCAAACTGTTTATCAAAATCACAACCACTAATTAATTGTGCCTCTTGCTGCAAGATCATGTGCCCAGTCTACTGTAAGTCTAAGTCCTTAATTTAACAAAATGGGCTCAAATTAAGAAATTGAAAGTCATTGATAGTTCCTATAATTGATCTCACCCCTTATTTTGTCCAGAATAAATGCTCTCTCATAAACGGATGCGATCCCAGGAATCCGAACTGGCTCACATAGGTTACTGCCTGATCCTTCACATGTCAGCCGCATTGTAGCATATACTTCCGAATGTTGGCTGTTTTCCTGGAAAATTATTTAAATGCAGTATTTTATTTACTTTATGGGTCACGCTTTACAATAAAGTACATTAATTAGCATTAGCTAATGTAGTTGTTAACATGATTCATTGATGTACAAATTACATCTATATTTACACATTAGCATATTATTTCTTAACCATTAACAAGTATATTAACTGTTTTTACATTCCAATACAAATTGGCATTAACTAATTTAGTTGTTAACATGAATTCCTATCATGATATACAAATACATAAACACAGCTGTACAGATTGACTGCTCAGTAGTTAGTTAGTTATGACTACATTAGATAATGCCAGTTGTAATTGTGTTGGAATAGTTTGTAAATACATTTCTGTGCCAAGTGAAACAAGCATTTGAATTAAGGCTGGAATTCCACCTCCCACATTCAAAAGTTATTTCAGTGCATTATGTATTTTGTGCATTTCTGTGAAATATTTTGTGAAATGATGCGAAGTCAGCGGAGCTAGTTCAGGCAGAGAAATGCCGCCCTCTCACATGATGCATATATGTCCAAATTCTTAATTTATCTGACAGCATACCTCAGCTTGAGACATCAGGTAGGCCCAGCAAATTGTTGAGTATTCAAAAACCTCATGATCTTCAATCACCCTCAGACCATTCCTCTTGGTTAAACTGGGTAACAGTTCTCTGAAGAGAAGGTAGAGTCCCTCCACTACTGCAATCTAAAATCAAATCAAGTGTTAGTGCAAAAATACACTCAGTGAGCACTTTATTATGTGTTTATTAGACTTATTTTTTACACGTATTAAGACTTCTGCCGCTGTATCCTATCTACTTAAGAGGTTTGACATGTTGTGTGTTCAGAGATGCTCTTCTGCATACCACTGTTTTAATGTGTGGTTATTTGCATTACTGACGCCTTCCTGTCAACTTCGACACGTCTGGCCCTTCTCCTCTGACCTCTCTCATTACAACACATTTTTGCCTGCAGAACTGCTGTTCACTGGATGCTTTTTATTTTTCGCACCATTCTCTGCAAACTCTAGAGACTGTTGTGTGTGAAAATCACAGGAGATCAGCAGTTTCTGAGATACTCAAAGCACCCTGTCTGGCACCAACAATCATTCCACGGTCAAAGTAATTTAGATCTCTTCTCCTTTCTTCTCCTTTCTGCTATTTGTGCTGAACAACAGCTGAACCTCTTGACCACATCTGCATGATTGTACGCATTTAGTTGTTGCCACATGATTGGTTGATTAAATATTTGCATTAACAAGCTTACAGGTTGCATTACAGGTCTACCTAATAAAGTGCTCACTATATAGAAGTACAATTACAGTATATTTGAACAAGAATAAATGTCTATGTAAACCTATGTCTATGTAATTGGGTAAAATATTGCCCATGAAGATATATTACCACTATAATAAAGGAAATATTGGGCAGAATATTTATTTTTATTTCATTTTTTCAAGTAGATGGTATATGTACCTTCTGGTTCCTAGTCCCAAATTCACCCTTGCACATTATCTGATATAAAGCCAGGGCTAATGCATTGCATCCGGTGAGCTTCCGTATGTATGCGATGACCTTCAGAAACTGCTCATCCGAATGCCACATGTGCTATAGAAGAAGAAGAGAAAAAAAACAAGCATATAAATCATTTTCGCTAGCTAGTTTATCTTGTTATGGTTAAGATATTTCTTTTTTCTTTTTTTTTTTTCCATATTAATAATATGTGAGGATTTGGAGCCAAAAGTAACATTAGCTTTACTTCCGTGATACTTGGGCACATATAGGTAGGCATATTTATATGTATAGACGGATAGTGGTCTTATATTTTGTATTTGTTTCAGCCATTTACGCATTTAAATTTACCATTTAAACTTGCTTAATAAGGAACGCAGCCAAAACCGTCTCTTAGGGCAACTAGCATCTAGCTAGCTGTGGTGGTGTTTGTAGCATTTCCGCTAGCTAGTTAATCCTGTTACGATTAAGAATTTGTTTCATATTAATAATACTCAACTAGTCGGAGCCAAAAGTAGCATTAGCTTTACTTTTGTGATACTTGTGCATACATATTTAGCTATATCAAACAATGACCTAGTTACTTACAGGTGCATCTAAAAGAATGTCTCTTGTTCGGTTCCATTTACTAAAGCCAGAGTTGACTCCAGTAGCAATAGATCGCCGTCTTTTAGCCCAGCAACAGGGTCGAAGCAATGAGCTAGTGGCTTTTTCTTCCCACATATTGTGCGCGGGATTGCCCGGTCATAGTGAAATTGATTAGCGACATTGTCTATAGTAACGTTATTTGATGTGTTTAACGTTACATTTTTTTACTTAGTTTCGCTGCCTAAATCCATCATAAAATATTAGTTTGTGTATTTGTAAAAATGACTACACTACATAGTAAATGAGGAGTAGTGTTAATTATGTTTATTATTAACGTATTCCATTTTAAATACAAAAACCATAAACACCGTTAATTTCAATACGATATTAGTTCTGATCTGTCAGTGGAATCATGTTGAGTTTCCTGACATCAGCTTGACGACATAGCAACAGTAACTAAGCGGGGAAACCGACACGGTTTGTCACATCTATCAATCTCTGGCCAGTTATATTACGTTGTTTCTGTGTTTGTGCTGAACTTGCTGTTATTTTAGTATGAGTAGTAATATGCTTTATTTCAGGACTATTAGATTTGGTGCTTTGGGCTATGATAGCACCACTAACTTTTTGTGTTAGAGTGTGTGCCAAATGCAGGTAATGTAATGTAACATACTGTAAAAGCAATGAGGGTGTTCTGAGTCCGAAATAACTTACAATGGCATATAAGGCTGAGAGGAAAACACTCATTCCTTTCGTTGTTTGTGTGATGGAAGCTGAAATATCATTGTTGAAGAACGCTGCCTTATCCTGATACTTGTCATTGAGTGACGAAAGGGAGAAATGCAGAATTGACTGACTGCTGATGCCAAGATCTTTCAAGGGTGTGCCACCACCTTTTTCCTCATCTCTGCATTAAAACACATAGACACACACATGCACACACACACACACACACACAGTCACATATTTATGGGGGTGCGAGAGAGATTTCATTTGTGGTATATTGTGAGCTTGCTATTAAAATGCTCCATCTGTGTTCAGGGTAGTTCTGAGATATGAGCATGACAAGTTTTCACATCCCAGCTGGAAAATCTGTTATGCAGTAGATTAAATATATAGTAGTAGTTAAAATATATACAAGTTATATATTACTATCGCATCAAAATAAAAGGAAAGTTATTTTTATTTTAAAACATTTTGTTTCAACAAATGCAGTCCTATAAACTCATCTCATGAAAAGAAATATCTTCATTATAATAATAACAATAAAAACAAACCCTATAATGTTTTCTTTAGGGTTAGGGTAAGTCTATAATACAATATCCAAACATACCGAAATGTGAGCGATCGGGGGCGATGTCGTATCGCGAACCTGTTTTGATGTGAGCCGAGGATTGAACATTGCAACCAATCACATAACACACTGGGCAGTCTCTCAGTTTTGCACTAGTGATTGCAATGCTCATTCATTTTAGTGAGTCAGATTTTTTGGCTCTGTTCGTTCAAAAGATTTGCTTGTTCACATGAGTGCATGATTGTCATATGTTACTCAGTTCATTGTTTGTTCTCAGCATTTAACTGTATAAGGAGGTAAAGTGGATGTCCCACTGAAAGACATTTTTGGTATACTGCTACATGCTATGCCAGCGGATTTCATCATAGACAGCAACAACAGCAACTTCATATAAGCAAATGAAGCATTTTTTTCCCCAATTGTTTTTGCCATCAGTTGTAGGTTGCCATCGATACGTCACTGATGACACAAATGTATCCTATTTGTGATCAAGTTTATAAGTTAGAAACGTGCCAGTTAAAGGTACTATAGGTAATTTCGGACTCCTAACAGTCAATAGAGGAATTCCAACAACAAACACCCTCAAACCACAACATGCACTGTTTTGGAAAGTTGACATTCAGAAATTCGACAAAGCCTGCCGTCTTTTTGTAGTGTTCTAGTAATAAAATGTTTGCAGAACGGGTGACTTTATGAAATGTTGACTTTAGTGTGCTGCACAACAGTATTTATTTGTTTTGTCTTTTTGAAGTTTTCCCTTTAGCTGAACTGTATTATGAGCAGGCAACTTATTTGGCTATGGAACTAGCTGGCTATATAACTAAGATATGATAATGTACCACAAACGATGGAACTGCAACTGACAGTATAAAGGTTTAATAAAGGTTTAGTTAGTGATTCAGCACGTAAAAAGAAAAAAGGAATGTGTAGCTGCCCAAATTTCCCTCCAGACAAGCGGCCACTGAAACCCTGTATACTGGTTTTGTTTTATAACTAGATATGTAGTCTTCGCGTGGATAATTAGCAATAGTATACAGAGTTTCAGTGATAGCTTGTCTGGAGTGCAATTTCGGCAGCTACACACAAATAAGCCTCCATGCCTTTGGCTGTGGCAATTAGAACCATTTTTCAACCAATGAGCTTGAATAATTGTACAGCTGTGCAATGTTTGGTACAGAGTGACGGCCCGTCAACTGTATATTTTGAAACGAGAATTTAAGGACTATAAACACAGGCAGAGGGTGAGTCAACATGTCAGTGAGCCTTTTTCAACAATAGGTTGGGATTTACAATGTTCTTGTAACAATGTTTTAACACAAAAACATACTTTGAATCCAGACTTCAATGGTACGTAGTTTGCTTATATATGTGCTTTTATTGCTTATATAGCTTTCGCTGCTCTGTTTAATTGGGAGCAGTATACCGGAAATATCGTTCCTGATACATCCACTTTACCTCCCTATAGGTTTGTAGCGTAAACAAGCCATCCGCGTGTGGCTCCGTCAGAATAAATAACTCAATTTCGATTCTATTGAGCATTATAATGAAGTACAATTACCCTAATATACTCTATTCATTATTCAATAATCCAAAGGCCTGTTTGTCCATTAAGTTGCACTGTTTGTTAGCTAGCTGAAACACTATAACATCTTATAGTTGACATTAACATTATTTGTAACAAACAAGTAAGTTACATCCAGTCTATCAATTAAAATACATTCTTCTCAACCCTCGTTCTGTTCAATTTTAGAATATGAATGTGTAGGGGGGATGTGCTGTAGAGGTTTACTCAGTGAAAATGTGTTATTTTTTTCATGTCCCACACATAAAATAAGCCAAGACATGTTTCATGTTTTAAAAAATAGCTATAATTTTTCATAAAAAGAAAAATGTTAATTACAAATTGAACGCCGCAGGGTTAAGTCAGCTGCATCTTGACTGGGCAGTGCAAGAGAAAAATTTAATTTCATTTAATATCTCTGGAGTAATATTATGTGATATGTTTGTTAATGGCTTTGTGGCTATATGCAGCAGTAGCAGCCGATGTGATGACGCTATTCCATGGCAAACGACAACATCTGCTGTCTGAATTCAATATAAAGTAAATTTACTAAATTTCTAATCCCTTTATTTAGGGATTAGTAATTTCTGAATAGTTAGCCATTCCGGATGTCGCAATTCCTGGTCATTTAACAAGCTGATCATTTAAAGGGAATATGGTTTGTTGTTATCCAGCTAAAAATCATAATGAAATAAATCAGGCAAAAAGAATTAAATTTAAGTACTGCACCCACTTGGCACGCAGGACATGTGCTGGTATTCCTGTTTCATTAGACAGCTCGTTTCTCAGGTCTTGTAGGTTGTCTGTGTCCAAGTTTACTTTGATTTCATAGTCTCCCTGCAGATTAAAAAGCAGCCATCATGTTAGTCATGCAGCAAAAATCTTATTTCTTTTACACCCAATTGGTGGAGCAACATCTCCAGATGCATATTTCAGCCATGTAAAATAGTCTACACCTGATCATTAGGCCAGACGTTGGATTAGTGTCGTTGACACTAAAAGCAGAGTATACAGTTGCAGTTTCTTGAACGGTACAAAGGCATTCAGAGGCAGGGGTGGATAGTCAATGGCTGCTGTTTAATACACACCTTGAGCATGATGTGGCACCGGACAGTGTCAGCCCCAGGGACCTGTCTGGACTGTGGGTTGCTTTTAACTGGAGTCTGTATGTTCTCCTTGGGTGTGAATATGGCATAAATCTCATCTCCGTTTTCAATGTGTCTGTCATTGAAACACCCTATCAACAATGAAAGAGAGTTAAGGAAAATAAAATGCTTGCTGAAACAGAAATGTCCCACAATGTTTTTCTCTGTTGCCTGCAAAAAAATGCAAAAACCTTCCAAACTGTGTTCGGACAATGATCCAATGATGACAATGGGGTGAAAGATAATAATGGATCATTCTGTCTTGTGTAGAAACGTTTACGTTGCGGACCAAGATCTATTTTACTGTACCACAAAGTTATGTCTAGTGATTATGTTGCCATTATAAATCATGGAAGGATAGACAACTGCAATCACTATAGATTTGAGATATGTATATTTGATCATCAGATTTGTTTTTTCTATTTTATTTTATAATACGTGGAATTGAGAATTTAGATTTAATTTGAAACTGGCATATTATTTGAAATAGTTTAATAATGTATTGTGCATTTATTTTAGCCCCATTTATTAGTAACAGAAATGTGCCCTTTTCTCACAACACCAAAAATATCTATTAGCATTTTGTAAAAAGCTCTGCAGATACTTTCAATCAGACACTGGTGTACTCACATGTGTTGAAGAAAGAATCATCTGTCAGAGGCATTCCATCCACTGTGTATAGACACACAGCTTTGTCAGTTCCGATGTTTTCCTGAATGGCAATCCGGAGCATCAGATCCTCCAGTGTGTTCTGAGATGGATCCATGTCTGTGTGCCACATAATTGCCCAAAATAATTGTTTGTGTAAATTTCTGGTTTTCTCTTTACATTCATTATTCATTGCACTCTGTGCAATTGTCTACTCCCTAATCTGGAGCCGCATTACATGTGTGTCTTTGTGAATCCAGTCTGCGTCTTCATGCATCCCTCATTATTGTATTAAAGCCCATTCATGTATATGTGTAAGATCATCCCCACTCCCATGCCCCGCCTGGTTTGTCTTATCCCTCAGTGTATTTAAAGCCCAGTCTGAGAGTGGACACTTGTCAGATCATGGTTTCAGATCCAATTCTTTGTAGGCCTGTAATTCATGAGATATTTAAGACACCCCTTTGCCCTATTGATTTTTGGTTTTTGATTTACATTCTGTTTTTTCACTACGCTCTTGCTTTGCGATTTTGTACCTTTGTCTTTCTGCTCATTAAAAGTTTTGGTCAAACAGGTCCTACAGGTCCTGGAGCATCGTTAAGATAGACGTCATCATGAACAGCAGAGCATACCAAGATATTATGTACGTAATCTCTTAAGTGTTCTTCATTGTGTTAAACACATAAACAACAACTTACCAATTTCTTTTAAGGTTTCATCATCAATGTTATCAATGAAGTCTATTGTACCCTTACTATTCTTCTACAACTCAATTTGGCACTGTGTTTTCTGAATACCTGGCTTTTGAGGAAATTCCCTGACCTGACCTGGGTCTCCGGAACCATACATCCATACATACAACCACACATACTGATATTCTCAGCAATATGCAAAGTCATTTTCCTTTTCTGGGCTGGCCAGAGGGTTTGAAAGAGGGTTTTAAATAGTTTTCATATTCAATGCAGAATGTTGTCCTACCATTGATCTCCCGGAGCTCAGAACATTTGGGGAATGTGTATTTCACACTGAAATTCTGCATTGACTTTTTAACGTTTCCAAGCTTTCCAATGCGTGTCCGCATAATTTCATATCTCTTCTTCTCCACTTGACTTAACCCTGAGGGAGAAATATTTCAGTTACATCCCCTAACTTTAAAAACAGGTATACAGACAGACTGTCTGGACACATAATACACATTTCATAAATAAATATATTCACTGATCAGCTACAAAATGAAAACCAATTAAAAATGCTTTAAACTGTATAGTCTTGTCTATAAACACTTAATATTTAATTATATGGTATGTGTACTTATATAAGCAGATAATTATACGTCTTGTACACTCATTGGGAGGGTGCATTGTTTTGTTATTTAAATATCTTGATACGTACTGGTGTTCAAGATTTATCTTAACAGGTGCTCCAGGACCTGTAGAATTTTTAATATTAAAAATAATAATAAAGACCAAAATAAAGATCATACATAAATTTCACCACATGCAGTACCATGTAATACCAATGGAGGGAAGAAGGGTGAAACTGATGTAGGATTAAACGCCATGCATTACTAAATATGTTGGTGTTTTTTTTTTTTTTTTTACATTCTACAGGTCCTGGAACATCTGTTAAGATAGACGTCATCATGAACACCAGTGCATACCAAGATATTATGTACGTAATCTCTTAAGTGAGTGTCTGCATTGTGTTCATTTCACAATAACACATAAACAACAACTTACCAATTTCTTTTAAGGTTTCATCATCAATGCTATCAATGAAGTCTTTCTCATCTTTCACACCAAGTTCAAGAAATTTATTGTAGAAACTCTCCAGTCTATTATCTTCAAGCAGAGCATATATTTTTTTCTCCATCTGTAATGAACCGAACATACATCAAACAAATTAAAAACACTGATACAGGCCAAATGGTGATATTAATCGTCATAAACATGCTTTATTAAAGGTACAATAGGTCATTTCTGACTTTTAAATGTTTTGATACAGAGTGTCAGTCTCAACTGTACAATATGAAACCCGAAACGCAGGCAGAGGGTGAGTCAACATGTCAGTGAGCCTTTTTCAATGATAGGAAGGGCTTTACAATGCTCTTGTAACAATGTTTTAACACATAAATCTTACGTAATGTACCTTTAAATACTGCCATTGAACAGGTCACATCTACCAGAAGTAAAGCAACTGAGAACACCTTAGTTAGTCCTAAATACTACCACTGACCTCCTGTTCAGATTTTTCTCTAAAATCAGTTTGAAACAAAGACGTGCCTGCATTTATATTAATATTTTTCTAAATGACATAGGAATACATTTAACTCTTTAAAAACTCGACACAAACTACATGCAAAATGTGATTTAAATCCACACAAATATTATACACTTATATGATTAAGTACATTTGCAATAGGTCACATATTTACCACTGAAGTTAATTCATTTCAAAGTTAATTAATGTCACTAGTTTTGAATTCATTTTATTTAATCTTTTGCCTTCATATCTTTGTTTCATTGCAGCTTTGTATGACGATACAAAGCTTGAATTTATGGATTTATATTTGAACAATATTTTAAAGTAATTTCAAAAACAATTTGTGTGAATGAAACGTACCTTTCCAGGTCCAGGTGGAACAATGAAATGAGTCAGTTTCAGTTGAAGTTAATGTTTATAGGAGGAGGAGCCAACGCAATAACCTGATTATTTTCTTTGATGAAGCGGAAGTGTTTATTCGTGAAAACGATCTGCTTTCCTGCTTACATGGTACAATTATGGAAAGACATCAATGAATAGCATCTGATTAATAGTCAGGAATTTGAACACAGGGATATGAACACATTCAGAATTATTGGCACCGTTGCACAAAAAAATACTGTTAACAAAAAAAAAATACAGTTATTGACATCAACCTTGTTTTCCAACATGTGTAAAGTAGTGCACTTTACTAATGATTCAATGGAATCAACAACATTATTCTGTGTGTTGTTCATTGCAGCCCTTTTTCTTAATTTTATCAAGGGTTCCAATGAATCTGGAGCCCACTGTATATACTGTATATACTATATACTTTTATGAAATAGCAGCTAAAAGAATTTTAGTATTAACATTTTATCTCTCCTGTATCATTAATATTTTTACACGTCATTATTATCATATATTATTATTATTTGCCATCGCTGTTGTGGAATATGTTTCACCATCTGTTTGGAAAGACCGGTTAAGGCTGTTCTCTTTTGTTCCACCTACAGGTATGCATCCATAACCAGTTCAGTAGAAACAATGCCCACCCAAGATCAGGCATCCAGAGTTTTAGCAATGTAGTGTATTGGGTTTTGGTTGGTTTATGGTTTTGATCTTTGACTGTGTTTTCTGGATTTCGTGATTGTACTATCACCTGTGTGGGCTGCCTTCCTGTTTTTGAACTCTGCCTGTTTTTTGATGACCCTTCTGATTACCCTGGATACACCCAACCACCGGTTAGTGGTTTTTGCATTTGATATGTCTGAATTTTGTCTTGCACGCAGAGCAGGGAATATGGACACTAAAGAAGGAGCAGAAGGAGAGGTACATCGAGGGGAGTGGATGCCAGGGATGTTATGTTCCTGTGTTCTGTGCGCTAGTGTATCATTGTTTAGTATTATCATCATTCTTGTAATTTATTATTTTTCATATTCATGTCTGGTGTTCTGTTTAAATTTGTTAGTCTTTGCACTCGTCTTCCCCTGTGATGTCTGAGTCTGAATGTTTTCTAGCCCAGTCACTCCCTTGTCTGCGTGCCCCACTATTCGGGTGTTTACGGTAGTTCCAGGGTTCAGTCTTCCTTCTAATCTTACATTCCTTACTTCCTGCTTTCTCTCCATTTCATGTTTGTACATAGCACTAATATACTAATCCCAACAAACATAGAATTTGTAAAGTACTAATTATACTAACACACTAATATGTTTGTCAAACTAACATTCACTAGTTTTGGGTATTTGTAATTTAAATCACTTAACTAACTTACTAACGCATCTCCAGTTTCAATTCTGTTCTGTAACTCCGCCTCCCTATTCTATCACTGATGACTTGCTTAGTTTCAGCGAAGTATTCGCACCTGTCTCTCTCTATCTCTGCATCTCCTGATTCTCTGCAATTGTCTACTCTCTAGTCCGGAGCCGTTTGTATTACATGTGTGTCATTGTGAATCCAGTCCGCGTTGTCGTTTCCCCCTCGTTATTGTCCTATTACCCTTTCATGTGTCTCACCTGATGTTTATTTGTTAGACCGCCCTCACTCCCATGCCCCGCCTAGTTTGTCTCATTTCCCCTTGTATTTATACCTGTCCTTTTCAGTTGCACGCTGCTAGTTTGTCTTGTCCTGTTCTGTTCCCAAGCCCTTGTATTCCGTCCCCCAGTTCTAGCCTCCTTGTTTTCCTTGCCCTTGCCCTTGCCCTTGCCCTTGCCCTTGCCCTTGCCCTTGCCCTTGTTCCTGAGTCCTTTCCCTTGCCCTTGGTTATCTGGTTTTCTGGTTTTGACCCCTGCCTGCTTCCTTGGACTCTTCTTTTTGTTTTGGATTTTTGTACCTCTGCCTGTTTGGACTGACCCCCTGGATTTGGACCTTGGCTTGTTTTTTGACTACGCTCTGTCTGCCCCTGCTGTATTAAATCAACATTTTTCTGTACCCCCGTCTGCTTCTGGTTCCTCTGTTCCCCCCCGCATAACAAGGGAACACTCAGGATGGAGAGGCAGGCCCTGTGTCTGCTATGCCAGCAGAGAAAGCAGTTTTTCAGCCTGATGTACCTGCATAAGACAGTCTGGAAATGTCTCTGTGTCCTCAAAACTGGAAAAAGCCCCAGGGCTTTGTGTGCAGCCCAGGTTGCTGTGTTATAGCAGGGTGAAAAATGTTTGTTTTTATAAAGTCCACACAATCAATGTCTGTCTCAAAGTGAATTTTTCGATGTTGTTAATTTCATGCCTGTTGGCTCTCCCTCAGTTTATGGACATTAAAAATCTTTTTTTTTTTTTTTGGATTATCACTTTATAAATTGGCCATATTACACCACAAAGGGGAAAGCACTTTACAAACTCATTTTTACAAATTTTACAAACTGAGACACGTGCACTGTGATCACATCCATACTGCACAGTGCCTTCCTCAGAGACTGAATTCCCTAAGCTGAACGGGAAAAGCTTCAGATTCCCAACTTGTGAGATGCTGCACACAAAGAGTTATTTACTTAAGTGTGTCTGCACAAGACCATTCACAATAGTCACATGGATAGAATTCAAGGTCAAATAGCCAATTGCCTATATTTTGAATGTCATTAGTCACTGCTATGGGAATACATTAGTATACACTGAATTAATATTGCAATAGTGCAATTATACAACAGCAATAATAACATAAATATTGCTGTTGTACAATTGCAGTAATACACTCAAGTCATCACTATTGTGCTGATCTACTCCACAATGACAATATCTCACAGCAAGTCACTCCTCTTGTATTATTGTAAAATAAAACTAAACTCAGTGAGTACTTTATTAGGAACACCTGTACACCTACTTATGTGTGCGATTATTTAATCAGCCAATCCTGTGGCAGATACAGGTCAGGAGCTTAATGTTCACCTCAACCATCAGAATGGGGAAAAAATGTGATCTCAGTGATTTCAACCATGGCATGATTGTTGGTGCCAGATGGGCTGGTTTGAGTATTTTTCTGTGACTGCTGATCTCCTGGGATTTTCACGCTCAGCAGCCTCTAGAGTTTACTCCGAAAAAACAAAAAACATCCAGTGAGCGGCAGTTGTGCGGACGGAAAGGCCTTGTTGATGAATGAGGTCAACAGAGAATGACCAGACTGGTTCGAGCTCACAGGAAGGCTACGGTAACTCAGATAACCACTCTGTACAATTGTGGTGGGCAGACTCTCTCAGTGTGTTCTCAGTTAATCAAAAGAGCTGATTTAATTCAATGTTAATCAAAAAGACCATTGCTGGTGCCTTTGCCTCGAATGTTTCATTTTATCCTTTTCCAGCTTTTAGAAAATGTGTGTAATGCTTTGTATCCCTTCTTGTGTAAAAGGGCACGTTCATTTATCTAAGTGTACCATTGTACACTATACAGGCCACAGGCACGTCCGTGTCTATACAAATAAATAGTAATCATATAGAGCCACACTACTGGTGGACATTTGCAGTTCCTTTTGTTGAATTGTTAGAACAGAAGAGCAGTTGAACTTAACTAGTTCAACTTGAACTTAGGGCGGCCTGCAGCATAGTGGTTAAGGTAAATGACTGGGACCCGCGAGGTTTGTGGTTCTAATCCTAGTGTAGCTGCAATAAGATCTGCACAGCTGTTGGCCCTTGAGCAAGGACCTTAACCCTGCATTGCTCCAGGGGAGGATTGTATCCTGCTTAGTTAGTTATCAACTGTACGTACGTTGTCTGTTGAATATAGCACAGACTAGAATACAAACTGTACGAGTAACTATACACAGTCAATCATTTTCTCAAATTAGTGTTGATTCATCTGGTGTTAACTGGGTGTGTGTGTGTGTGTGTGTGTGTGTGTGTGTGTGTGTAGATCAGCTGGGCGGAAGGGATATGCAGAAGTGCATCTCTGAATGCATCATTCCTCTAAGTGGATAGGCTACAGCACCCGGAGACCATTAAGTCTGAAAAATAAGTCTAATAAATACCTTGCAAAGACCTCAGTGTGTGTATGTATTCATACTTTATTGCTTACTGTGGAACTATTTCTAGTAAAGCATGTGATTGAAACCTGTACAAGGAAATTACTTACATTTTATATCAGCCGAAAAATGAAAGTATTTCTTTCAAGAATTTTCTGAATGTTAAATATGCAGTCCTGCCAGTCAGGACGGTCCTGGCTCTAAACCTTCATGGGTAAATATAATAAGTCATTTTTATGTTACTTAGAAAAGGCAGTTCAGCTGATTGCTTCATTGATTGTACCATGCAAGAATGCAGACCAATGACATTGCTGTCAGACTGCTGTCCTGCTGTATGTTTTACTTTATTCAGGGGAAAGCATGGAGGGGAACAGTAGATCTGGGTCATCTCATCTGCCCTGACCAGCTGGGCAGAAGGACAGTGGGGGGGGGGGGGGGGGGGGGGTGTGTGGCTTGTGGCAGCCAGGACTGATGATTCAGCAGGATTCTGCCCATATACCCCATATACAGTCACTCCCCAACCCATCCACCCCTCTGCCCACTGCCCAACCCCAATGCCCCCCTAACCCCCACCCCCATTACTCCCAAGCCACCCCAGCCCTCCCTCTGTCTGAAAATCACCAGAAGCCCAACACTCATACGCTGGACCTGACTGGTTTTTTTATTGCCACTGGTAAGCAGTTATGCATTTTGTATAACTATATACCTTTCCCCCATTTCTTGAAATGAAATAAAAACTAAATTTTAAAAGTAATTGAACACCTGACATCACAATTTTGTGCAATCACTGAGTGGTCATGAAAAGCAGACTTTCACTGTGCTGCTGTTTCTCAGCATGAGCTTCAATGAGACGCAAGCCAAAAGCGTGAATATGGCTGCCAGAAAGCACTAACCGTGGCAATGGAAAAACTGCAATGCACACGTACACGTCGCGAGACATTGAAAACTTCACCTTGGAAAACCAGGGCAGCACAGATGGTGCAGTGAGTAGCACTGCCACCTCACAGCAAGGAGGTCCTGGGTTTGAATCCCAGTCGGCCGGGGCCTCTCTGTGCGGAGTTTGCATGTTCTCCCTGTGTCTGCGTGGGTTTCCTCCAGGTACTCCAGTTTCCTCCCTCAGTCCAAAGACATACAGGTTAGGCTGATTGGCCGTGTGTATGAGTGTATGAGTGTGTATGTGAGTGAATGGCGTGTGTGCCCTGCGATGGACTGGCGACCTGTCCAAGGTGTATTCCTGCCTTTCGCCCAATGTATGCTGGGATAGGCTCCAGCGACCCTGTTCAGGATAAGTGGGTTAAGATAATGAATGGAGATGATGAATGGATGGATGGACCTTGGAAAACCACTGACCCAGAAACCCAGGGTCGTCACATTGAGGTAGACGCCTCTTTTGCAGCCTACTTGAAGCACCTGCAGGAAATCCATAAAAGCCTGCAAGCTCAATGCAGAGAGGCAGACAGGACTGAAACCCAGAGCCTCTTCTTAGGAGACACAATGAACCACAGTGCCAGTTCATTGTGATGTTGGTATAACTGGGATATTAAAGCGACAGACTACATTCGTAAAAAATGGGCGTATGGGGCGGTCTGTAGCATAGTGGTTAAGGTAAAGGATTGGGACATGCAAGGTCGGTGGTTCTAATCCCGGTGTAGCCACAATAAGATCCACGCAGCCGTTGGGCCCTTGAGCAATGCCCTTAACCCTGCATTGCTCCAGGGGAGGATTGTCTCCTGCTTAGTCTAATCTACTGTATGTCGCTCTGGATAAGAGCGTCTGCCAAATGCCAACAATGTAATGTAATTTAATGTACAGTACATTTACAGTACTGACAAATGTGTGATTTTCACCATGGAACTATTAGAAAACAAACATCAAGATCACATAAAGATATTGAAAGACTTTAATTTATTGCAATTTGTGCTTTACAAATTCATTGCTGTGAAATATGCAGCTCAGAAAAGATAAAATCACATTTTCATTTTCACAGTTGATGGTATGTCTGTATGTCTATTCTTCCATTAACTATTGACAACTATATTTTAATTCCTAACAAAAATATGTTATTCAGTATATTTATTAGCAGAAAAGGACAACTGGTCAAAATAAAAATCCCTAAAAGAAGCCCAGTCAGAAAAGATGTAATATGGCATCTGCTAAAAACACAACAGAAGCCCTGAATGAGTCATCACAGAGAAGGCAGTATTTGCGAATCACTCTAAAAACAATTGTTTTGTTCACAATTGAGCTAATCAAAGCTAAATTAATGTTGCCAATCAAGCATAGATAGATACAGATTCTTTAATAATAAACAAATAGGAAAAATGTCGATAGTGTACTCATTTTGAACTACTCAAAGGGGTCTTACTTATAGTGCATAGTATGATAAATCAGGACATGTCATACTGTAGACCTTGAGGGCATAAGACAGTGATGATTCCTGTGGTAGATATTTTTTGGTTTTCATCATTTACAATGCCTGTAACTGTGGGGTCCATCAGGATGAGCCCCCCCAACAGTCCAAACACTTATTCAATTAGAAAGAGGCTGTGAAATTTCATGGCTCCGGTGCTCCTTTACCATAGCTTTCATTTTTCTGTTTGGCTTCAGGTCAGTTTTTTCCAGAGGCTTTTTGTTAAATGGATCTTCCTGTTTCCTGTGGAAGGAGAGAGAGGTAAAACTACAGCACTAAATAATTTTTTGTCAAGCATACACTTAATACACAAACTTAAATACTGTATCAAGGTGAAATACTGGTGACTTACTTTATCAGTTCCTTTTCTATGCATTTCCTTTCATAGACATCTCCGTATTTGGTTGACACTGGATCAATAAACATCTTTCCTGAGAGCTGGCAAATTAAATGACGAGGAATTTGGACTTTGTTCAAAGATTCAGCCACCAATTTCTGTAAGGAAAATAAACATTAATTGTAATTCCGGTTCTACTAGATACAAGTAATAATCAGAACTTTCACATTGTGTTGAAGAGCTACCCTTCGCCATCCCGTCATGTTTGTGGATTAGTTATGTTCCCCAGTCAATTTTGACCTGGTATAGTTTAACCACCGCCTATTTACCATAAGCAATATTTTAGCCTCCAGTTGTATTTTACCTCACCACCCAGTCAGCCATCTACAACCATGAAATTGAAAACAAAAAATTGCAAAGTCCATACACACTTTACTTACATGATACGCCCTTGTTTTCAAAACAAGTTTTGCAGAAACTCATTGATTACACAGTCCTTGCCATGATTATATTTGACCCAAACATAACAGGAGAGGTAAATGTGCTTTTGGCTTGCGATAACACAGCTTACAGCTTTTTAACGTCACAAGGTTCGGGATACTATACGTCACGCTAACCTTCTCCATGTCTTCCAACGATGTACCTGCTGCTTCTACAGTGGTCTTTTCAGCTTGTTTCACATAAGCCTGTGGATTGGACAGGAACTCCTCAGCTACGACACTGCGAGAGATACAAGAATGGATTTAAGGTTCACCGTGAGTGCTGTAATGGGCCCTCTGGCCTTCAATTCCTCAAATGCTATTTTACATTTTTTGATTAAAAAAACAATTTACAAAAACACAAAAATAAAAGGCTTACTTAGTTGAAACTAAAATTCTGTAAATGATGCATGCAAGAGAACAAGAGACAACTCAATAATTGGGATTTGAGCCTGTTCATTAGACTAGTAATTGTGATTGTTTCTTTAAGGGTCTAAACCCAGCATGTTAAATGCAAAGGGTACAAAAACTAGGTCTGAGTGTTCTGCTCAGGAAACCCAAATGCAGATCAGGAGAAATGGTTGTTTATTCAGGCCACAATCAAAAGACAGATAATCAGAGACAAAATCAAGATGCCAAAGAATGGTAATAAAATAGTCCAGGGTTGAAAATCCAGAATATCAAAAATGTGTGGTACAAACAAGGGCAAGGCAGGTGAGTAGTCAAAGAAAAAAATAAGAAAGTCCAAAAACCAGAAATCAATCAGGCAGACAAAACAGAAGGGATAAGGCAAACTCGTAATTAGGCAAAGGGTGTCTCGGGAATCTCAAATAAACAGGCTTACAAGAAATCGGCTCTGAATATAGATCAACTTTCTGACAAAGAATACAACCGAGACCAGGGTTTAAATACACAGAGGGCGACAATTATACATCAGGTGGGAAATATGAACAGGGCGGCCTGTAGCATAGTGGTTAAGGTAAATGACTGGGACCTGCAAGGTCGGTGGTTCGATCCCCAGTGTGGCCACAATAAGATCCGTGCAGTCGTTGGGCCCTTGAACAAGGCCCTTAACCCTGCTCCAGGGGAGGAGACCGTGATTCAGGCTGAGAGGCTGATACATACACCTGAGTAGTTTACCTGTCCAAAGGATCATCCGGCTCAGCTGCGATCAGGAGTCCGAACACTGAATCCAGAATCTCTTTCATTGTTACGTTTGCAGAGTAGTTCCCATCAAATATATTGTGACAGATACGTCCGATACTGTTCACATTGCAGTGGTGGATCTACAGTATTTTTACCTTAAGGAAATTACTTGCATTTGCAGGTGGAACACATGGAAAATATTTTATTATTGGTTAATTCATGGATAGCTAAAATGTTGTCAGAAAATTGTAACATGACTGAGTCAGTCTCTGGGGAAGGATACAGGAGTGAGGAAACGCACTTGAGGGGGTTTGAGGGGGTAATCTGCCCCAAATTGGCAGTAGAGCTCAAAATTTCCTTTTTCATATGGTGTATCAGGAGGCCCTGACATCAGAATCTTCCAGAAACCTGAAAGGGAAATGAGAGAACTTCTGATGTACAACTTCTGAGTTGGCAAGGTGATATTTTGGAATATGAATGTGTGTGCGTGCGTGCATGTGTGTGTGAAATGAAATGAAAGATAAACTAATAGGGTTCCAATAAAACAATTATCTGCACCAACAGTATGCAGTAAAAATAACTGTTTATGGTCAAATGTACAGGATTTGACTGTTCTTTCAACAGTTGGGTTTTTCATTAATTCATGAATTCATTATCCTAACCCGCTTATCATGAACGGGGTTGCAGGGGGGTTGGAGCCTATCCCAGCATACATTGGGCGAAAGGCAGGAATACACCCTGGACAGGTCGCCAGTCCATCGCAGGGCACACACACCATTCACTCACTCACACACTCACACCCACAGGCACAGGCACAGGCACAGGCACAGGCACAGGCACAGGCAATTTAGACTCTCCAATCAGCCTATCCTGCATGTCTTGCATGTCTTGCATGTCTTGCATGTCTTTGGACTGTGGGAGGAAACCGGAGTACCCGAAGGAAACCCACACAGACACAGGGAGAACATGTAAACTCCACACAGAGAGGCCCCGGCCGACTGGGATTCGAACCCAGGACCTCCTTGCTGTAAGGCGGCAGTGCTACCCACTGCACCATCCGTGCCGCCACCAGTTGGGTTTTTCCTTTCATTAAATATCAATTTTTATGGGATATTTTCATGAACAACGACCACACCTTTTCTACTTCTGCGTGTCACTCGTTTGGAATATGATGTGAAGAGCAGTGTATGAGTATGTCGAAGTTGCTGATTTACTCATTTTGTTTGATCCCAACCACAGGCAGGAAGGCAAAGACACAAAAGAGAAGAATTTGAAAATATTGTTACCTTCCAATATCACGGAATTAGGGTGAGGTTTTAAGCAGAAAAAAAAGTCAGCTAACCCTGTCTGGGAAACAAGGTTGGGGACCCCTGGCTTACAGTTGCTCAACCCTGTTCATGGAGATCTTGATCTAGAACAGCTAGGCCTTGTTGAGCTGCTAAATATTACAAAATAAGGGTGTGTCAAATTTGGGCTGAAATGAAAATGTAGAGGATGGCAGATCTCTAGGAATAGTGCTGGGCAGGTGTGTGAAGGACATTTAAATTGTTTGCCAGTGGTTAGCGTAGCTTAGTTACTCACTGAAGTCGGTCTCAGAGGGAAACACTGTGCAGTACGGATGGGGATCCACGTGCAGACTCCTCAGCTCATCCAGAATTCGTCTCTCCCTGCTCATTTCTGTGGTTTGCTTGGGTGCATTATTCAAAGCACTGCACAATAAGACAATATTGCATTCATTATTATTAGGTATGTATTAGACAGTGGCCCACATTTATCAATATTTTCTGAAATCCGTGCACAAATGTCTGTGTGAACATTTTTTCACAATTAAAAATGGTTTAAACTGTATAAACTCGTCAATAAAGACTTAATAGTGCATGTTTTTGTTATTTAAATATCTTGGTACGTACTGGTGTTCATGATCATTATATCGTAACAAGTGTGCCAGGACCTATAGAATGTTTCATATTTTTAAAATAATAAAGAGCCGCCATATTTAAAAATGCATGGGATCTATTCTGACATAAGTTTCATCACAGGCAGTACCATGTAAGTCCCACAGAGGGAAGCAGGGTGAAACTGATGTAGGTTTAGATACCATGCATTTTAAAATATAGCGGGTGGTCTTTATTTCTTGTTAAATATGAAAAGGTCTACAGGTCCTGGAGCATACACATCATCGTGAACACCAGTACGTACCAAGCTATTTAAACAACATGACAGTGCACACACAAACCCGCCCCAATACGCTTACAAGACATTTTCTTTGCAAACTTTTGAATGCAATTCACGAATGATTATCTGTCCATGAGTAATGCATAGCATATGGAAAACGGGTTTAAACACGCACTATGCAACAGGTAAAAAGAAAATGGTTTCACATTCTGCACTTTCCTTCCCAGTGATGTCTGCAAGGCAGCCGTTTCAGCTCCGTCAACCATTAAATTATGTGTACATATTAGAACTTCTCTGGCAACTTTTCTTTAATGTATTTTTATTAAATGTATCTGTATTTGTTACCGAGCTAGCTAGTTTGCAAAAACCTGTTGTGATTATTTTGGGCTGAAGGAACGCATTGGCACATCATAGGAGACGTCGTTATCTGGAATCTCACCGTTGGGTGACAGCAATAGCCTATAGCTACGTTTTCCCTGTCCTTGCAGAGAGCCAGAAGAAGGTGTCACAAGCGTCAAATCAAGTGATTATGTGGCCATGCTTCAAATATTCAAATAACGCTGTAAATGTAATGTAAAACGATAAGAACGAAGTCAAATGCTGCATTCACGTCATATTAGAATGAACAAATTAGCTCATTCCGACTGGAAAAAACAGTTCACATCAACCTCTGACATTAAACGCGAGGCAAAAAACAAAACTCGTAAACAAATCAGCCACATGTCATGCCACTTCTATAGCCTACCATGATGTTTGCAGGTGTAGCTTGAACTTGAACTCGCCATTATAGTTCGTGGTTTCGTAAGCGTAGTAGGCTACGCCATGTCCCATACGTGTTTTATGGAATTTATATTACACTCCACTTAAGCATTAATTAATCAGGATTACCGGAATGAAACATCACCCAATTTGATGTTGAATCCTGTTGCATTTTTATATTATATGAATAATTATAACCAATCGGCATATTAAAATAATTTAGCCACCATAAATAAAATGCTGCTGTCTTTGGTTGGCTCCTTGCCAACCAAGTTTTTAGGTAAAAAGTAGTCAATTGCTTACAGTAATATGTTACTTTTGTTTTTATTATTAAATACAAAATTGTCTCTGCAAAATTAAATCTTTTGGAAAATGAATATTTGGAAAGTCCGAAAACTTTGATGAATCCCACATTATTTATGGTGAATTTCGTTCGGCTCACGTTTGATAAATGAGGCCCAATGACTAAAAGGAAATGCATTTATATCAGATAATTACATATTACATTTTAGGAAAACAGACAAGGAAGGGTGAAGTGCTGGTGGCCTCTGCTGGCTGGAAGGTGAACCCTGGTCAACCCTGACAGTTATAGTCGAATGTAGGCAGCTTAATACCGTACTTACGTCTGAATGGAAAGGGAGCAGTGTGAAATTAACCAGGATGTATGCCACTATACATGTTATTCTTATCTCTCATCTTATCTCTGTATTCTGTATCTTACAGTACTTACATTAGTGGCAACGTCACTTTGTCATTGACCTCTTTAGGAAGTAAAACCTCCGGTTCCTTGTCATAGCCCTTTTTTTGCAAAATGCCAGACAAATCAGCCTGTTAAGAACAAAATACAATATGAATATATTGTCATAATACAAATCATTTCATGGAGTCAAACTTTTCTCAATGTACACCAGGAATAGAGTGCAACATTAGGAGGCTTTTTATTTATTTATTATAATTTCTGTTTTGCTTGCAAGAGACCCTAAATACTAAAATAGAAAAAAAAAAGATTTCAGCAATGACAAAATAAGTTTCTTACCAGTCCTTTGATAGAGGATGCCACATGTTTTTTCTTCAGTTTCCTTCCCTTCAAAGACAGGACAGTTTCCATTTCAAAGAGTTTTAATGCCTCTTTACCTGTCTCTGGTTTGAAACAGCAACCTCCTGTAAAAAGAAAAATTGATTACTTCATAATGTTTCCCACATCAGACATTTTGCAAGCCTGATATAATACTTTTTCCTATAGATTATATTGTAATTTCTCCTGTACAATAGCCCATGAACATAGATGTAAACTCACAATAATGACACAATAAATGTTTGTGTTATGTTCCTGGATTCCGTCTGTCTGATTATATTGCCTGGTTAATTATGTCCGTTTCTTGTCTGATATTATGATCATTGATTATTGCCTATCCCTTTTGTACCTCTGCTTTAGTGTTTATTGTCAGTTTTGATTTATTTTGTGTATTTAGTTATTTTCCGTATTTACATTACTTGTGTTCATGTCTGATTTCATTACATTCATAGGTTCACTGTCTGGTCATTGCATCCTTCCGTTTCTACCTGAACACTCCCCGTCCTATGAGTAACATGACTTTGGCTATTTTCATGACTCTGGTTTAACACTTCCTTCTCACCTCACTTTCTGATTTCCAGCTGCAGTCTATCTGCGTGTAGATAATTAGTACCAATTAACTCTAACACTGTTTGTTTCTTGAGTTTAGCTAACACATTCATGTTGTATATATTGACTAGCATTAACCACGCTTTTTGGGTTGGGTAATTATTTATTCTTACACGTAAAATAACAATATTAACGATTCCCAATTCTGCGCTTTCCTGTAACTCCGCCTCTTTCAGTATTGCTGTGCCTTGCTGCTATTCTGGAGCTCTCTTGCTCGTTACCTTGTTACCCTATCCTGTTTTTACAAATCTATCCTCACAGTCCGCCAGCTAACCCCAGGTCATGTTGTGTGCATGCAGTTTCATTTTACTCTATGTCTGGTCTTGCGTTTACCCCGCATTATGTTACCGATTCCCTCGTGCAGTTCCCCTATGTCAGGTCTGCCCAATCCAGTTCCTGGAGATCTAACATCCTCTATGTTTTCACTTCAACCCTAATGTGACACACCTGATTCTACTAATTCAACTCTCATCTTCCTTTGATTCTCTGTGTCCCCTCACCACCAAACTAGCTCGGGCCTCCCCCCCCAGTCCTTGGCTTTCTGATGCTCTACAAGCTGTCCGAACCGAACTGCGGTCGGCGGAGAGAAAATGGAAAAGGTCCTGTCTCCCCAGTGATATGGCTTCCTTCCATGCCCTCTTATCATCTTTCCATTCCTCTGTCTCTCTAGGTAAATCTTCCTTCTTTCACTCGAAAATTAACGCAGCCGCCTCTAATCCCCGCAAACTGTTTTCAACTTTCTCCTCTCTTCTGGCCCCCCCTCCCCCCCCACCCCCCTCATCACTCACACCCGATGACTTTGTCTCCTTCTTTGAAAAGAAGGTCGATGCTATTCGCAATTCCTTCTCCCAACCCTCCACCCCTGCTGACCCTCCTACCCTCCCCAACTCCCTAACCTCCTTTTCTCCCCTCTCTGACGCCGACACACTGAAACTCCTTACTTCCCACCGCCCAACCACCTGTCCTCTTGACCCCATCCCCTCTCCCCTCCTACAATCTCTATCTGATGACATTCTCCCTTTTCTCTCCTCTCTAATCAACACCTCCCTCTCTTCCGGTACCATGCCCTCTTCCCTGAAGAGGGCCAGAGTCACTCCCCTGCTCAAAAAACCTACTCTTGACCCCTCTGCCCTGAACAACTACCGGCCTGTCTCTCTTCTTCCCTTTCTCGCTAAAACTCTGGAACGGGCGGTCTGCTCCCAACTGTCCACTTATCTTCTCCAGAACAATCTCCATGACCCCAACCAGTCTGGCTTCAAGAGTGGCCACTCCACTGAAACCGCCCTGCTCGCGGTCACTGAGGCACTCCACTCTGCTAAAGCAAAATCCCTCTCCTCTGTCCTCATCTTCCTTGACCTGTCAGCCGCCTTCGATACAGTCAACCATGAGATTCTGCTCTCATCGCTGTCTGGGATGGGTGTCACAGGTTCTGCACTCGCTTGGTTTTCCTCCTACGTCTCTGGTCGCTCCTACCAGGTGACTTGGAGGGGCTCAGTCTCCGACCCTCAACCCCTACGAACTGGAGTCCCGCAGGGCTCGGTTCTTGGGCCTCTCCTCTTCTCGCTATACACCATGTCTCTTGGTTCTGTTATCTCTTCCCACGGCTTTTCTTATCATTCCTACGCTGATGACACCCAACTCTTCATTTCCTTCCCCCCCGACACCCAAATCACCACACGGATCTCTGCCTGCTTGGCTGATATCTCTGCGTGGATGACTTCCCATCACCTGAAGCTCAACCTTGCCAAAACTGAGCTTCTCTACATCCCTGCTAAGTCCTCTCCGTCAATCGACCTCTCGTTGACTGTTGAGGACTTTGTAGTTTCCTCCTCCCGTACGGCAAAGAATCTTGGGGTGACTCTTGATAACTGCCTCACCCTGGCTCCACAAGTATCCTCCACTGCCAGAACCTGCAGGTTCTTTCTGTATAATATACGCCGTATCCGTCATCTCCTGACTGAGAAAGCCACCCAGCTCCTAGTCCAGGCACTCGTCATTTCCCGCCAGGATTACTGCAACTCCCTCCTAGCCGGTCTCCCAGCATGTGCCATCAAGCCCCTCCAGCTGGTCCAGAATGCTGCAGCCCGCCTGATCACCAGTCAGCCCAGGTCGGCTCATGTCACCCCGCTTCTCATTGGCCTCCACTGGCTTCCTATTGCCGCACGCATCCGTTTCAAGGCCCTAGTGTTGGCATTTCAGGCTGCTAAGGGGACTGCCCCACCTTACATACAATCCCTGATCACTCCCTACTCCCCAGCTAGACCACTCCGGTCTGCCAGCTCTGGTCGCCTTACGGTTCCCTCTCCACGTGCACCTGGCGGTCGAGCTGCACGTTCACGCCTGTTTTCCGTTCTGGTTCCTCAGTGGTGGAATGACTTGCCTACCACTGTCAGAACAGCAGAATCCCTCCCCCTATTTCGACGCAGACTCAAAACCCACCTTTTCAAACTCTACCTTAGTCCTCCCTCCTGATTTCCCCTGCCCCTCCTTTCTGATATTCCTATCCTTGTCTAACCCCCCCCCCAAAAAAAAAAAAATGCACTTCTGATCACAACTATGTTTAGAACAGCATTTCCTGTGTATTTTGCTAGTTTCTGGATGTGATGCTCTGACTTATGGTAGAACCTATGCACTTGTAAGTCGCTTTGGATTAAAAGTGTCTGCCAAATGACTAAAATGTAAAATGTAAAAAATGTACTAATTAGGAGCTCAACAAGCTGGTGAATATGATGTGCTTTATTAGGGTTGGAATGAAAACCTCCATAAATCTCCATAAATTTCATTAGTTTTTTCCAAAAAGGCTAAACCCTTGGAGTGATTTCAGTTTTCATTTACTCATGTTGAGTAAGCTAGCGAGAGTGTAGCATCTCGTTTTGAAATTTTCATTCAAATTTTCAGAAATTAACCTCAGAAATAATCTCCGCAGGGTAGCAGTGAAGGTATCTCAATCAACCGTTCGAAGAAGAGCAGCAATTCAGAGGCATACCACAAGATGCAAACCACTCATTGGAACAAAGTTGTATGGACTGATGAGACCACGATTAACCTCTACCAAAGTGTCATCTTTTTAGATCGTATTTTTATCTCAACCCCAAATGTATTCAGTGTATTGCAAAAACTAAGGAATTGGCCCCTTTAGGAGGGGACTGTAGAATGCAGTGTATTTTTCATTTTTAATCATGGAAAAACTGGTTTAAGCATGTGGTTTTAATGTTGTGGCTGATCGGTGTATGCATTTCAAGCAGGCAAAATTACAGTATATAGTAGTGATATTTGTGAATAAACTAAATGCCAACAGATAAATAGTTTATCAATGTAATGAGAACATTGCTGACCTGTCACATTGCTGATTCCATGCAGGACACTGTTTTCCTCTCCTCCAAGGATGACAGTGTCCACTACAATGTGGGCGTCAATCAGCCTGACTGCAACTTTGACAGGATCACGGCTAGAACTAATATTGTGAAAATTACAGTTATAATTTAAATGTAAAAATGTAAAATTAATTAAGCCATAGTTTGAGGCAAGCTCTACATACACTCAGTGAGCACTTTATTAGGTATTTATAGGATGTTTTTGGCATATTAAGTCTTCTGCTGCTGTAGCCTATCCATTTAGAGGTTTGATGCGTTGTGTGCTCAGAGATGCTCTTCTGCACGCCACTGTTGTAATGTGAGGTTATTTGTGTTACTGTCACCTTCTCAGCTTTGTTTGGTCAGGCACCAACAATCATGCCACGGTCGAAATACCTAAGATCACATTTTTCCCCCATTCTGATGGTTGATGTGAACATTATCTGAAGCTCTTGACCCATATCTGCATGATTTTATGCACTGCACTGCTACCACACGATTGGCTGTTTAGATAATCGCATGAATATGTAGGTGTCCAGGTGTTTCTAATAAAGTGCTCAGTGAGTGCAGCAAGCTTGCTAGTTTACATAATCTGGAGAGCTAACATTACCTAGCTTGCCACAATAATAGCAAGCTTGCCACAATATTAGCTAGCTTGCCACAATAATAGCAAGCTTGCCACAATATTAGCTAGCTTGCCACAATATTAGCTGGCTTGCCACATAATAGCAAGCTTGCCACAATATTAGCTAGCTTGCCACAATATTAGCTAGCTTGCCACAATATTAGCTGGCTTGCTTCATTTCATTGAAAGCATGAATGGGAATTTACCCTTCATCATTCCCATCACTGAGGCACAGCATGCGGAGTCTGCAGTCTGGAAATTTCTTCTTGACATCGCTCAGCTTGGAAATTCCAAGATTCAAGGCATCGTACAGGGGAGTGCATCCACAGGCTTCAAGACTGTTGACATACCTCTGAGGTACCAAAGATAATACAAGATTTAATACACGTAAATGGAATGCAATTAAATCTCAGCCTTTTCAAACCAATCTCAATGCCATTTCGCAGGTCTAATACAATGGCAAAAATTGTGCATTCATTCTAAATGTTTTGAAATCATTGTGAATGAAATTACAATTCACAGAAAAAGATTACCTGAAAAACTCCAACAGTCTCTGTGAACTCATGAAATTCCAGGCAGCATCCTCCAAACTTAACCAGACCAATGATATGATGAAATGAGTATGCGCTGGTCCTTGCCATGAAAGCCAGGAAGAGCTGCTTCACAACATCCATCCTGCTCCGTGTCTGATCCTGTTCGTAGCATACATCCGCCATTGAAGAGCTTGCATCAACAAGAACCTGAAATATCAATAATAAATAATATAATATTTGTTATCTTCCTGATTTGTGTAGTAAATGTATGGAAGATGGAATTATGTCATTAGCATTTATACCTCCATCGTCACATTCGAACCAGCATAATAAAACATGAAACACAGGCACATCGAGTTTACCATTATTGCCTCTTCTGGCACCCCACCGATTTTGTATGTCTGGTCTGTTCTGGCATCTTTGAGTCTAAAAGAAAACATTTTCATGACTTGAAAGTGAAATAAATATGGGTGAACACTATGGGAAGATGCATCCATGTAGTTACACCCATGCACTGAATTTTCCCAGCAGTGTCTTTAATAAGTATGAAATATTCACATTGGGAGTGAAAAAGAAAGTCAGGAACTAAAAAGGCTTAAACTCCCACTCATCCTTGCAAGTTGGCAGGATGTTGTGCAGAAGAAGTCTAGGCATCCGAGACTTTATTATATATATGTTTTTTTGTGTGTGTGTTAGAATGAAAGAACACATTTCAAATTTCCTAAAGAAAAAAATAACATATTACTGTGAGCATTTGACCACTTTTAACATAAGAACTCAAGGCTGTCTGAGATCAGAAGGAAGGAGCCAACCAAAGTCTGCAGAAGAACTGTGGCAAGTTCATGCATGCTTGGTTCCTGCTGATTGTCTTACAGAACTGCAGAAAAGCATTGGCTATTTCAGAGAAGTGACGCAGTTTTAACGCTGAAGGGTGATCACAAAAAATATTGATTTGATTCAGATTTGAACTATTCTTCCTAATTGCTCAAAAAGATTTAAAAAGATTCATATACTCAGAGCTGTGGTCTGTAGTTGCATGACTTGTGCAAATACTGGATGACCATGATTAAATAAATCTCTCTCAATCACCTCTTCTGCTGTTAAAGACATGGTAATTAGTGAAATCACTGTGAATAACAAGTAACCCTTTTAACTGTTGGTTTTATTAGGTGCGGAAAAATAATCAAAATCAAAACTAAAATTCCATTGCTTAACTGGATATATAGAAATTGATAAACTTACATTATATAATTACAATTACATGCATTACAACATTAGATGGCTAGAATATGCAAAACAATTCATTCAAGTTTAGATAAACATTGTAAGCTTAAACATGGAAAATGTTATTTTAAATACTTACCGATTTGCCAGTTCAATCACATCGACAGCCTTTTCTTTCCCGGCGAGACAATCAAAAACCTGGACCAGTGATTCTTGTCCTTTGTTTTGTCTCAGATAAACTGCACAGTTATCTTAATTGAGTGGAAATAAATTATAAATTAAAACATATTTATGATGCACATACACATGTACAATAATAATTAATGACTTACCAGAATTTTGAAAGGTTGCATGATAATATTAAGATCACATTGTTCTAACCATTATTTTTTTCTTAATTTAATAAAATAGATTAGGTGATACAAACTTGTCGGGCCTTATGTACAAAGTGAGAGGACTTCGCATTTTTATTATTCTGAAATGATTGTAAGCCAATCTTGTGCCTGGTATAACAATACCTCTGCTTTCTGCCTTGGGCAGATCACCCCCCAGTCCTTTCATACATTCTGTTATATGCATGCAATGTCATGGTTTAGCCCATATTGTAGATCATATTTGAATACACATGGTTATACTGTACACTCAGTGAGCACTTTATTAGGTATTTTACTTATTTTGTTTACTTATTGGTCTCCTGCTGCTGTAGCCTATGTTCTTCGCCGTTGTGTGTTCAGAGATGCTTGATCCTTGGGGTCCACCCTCACCATTTTCCTTACCAAATATTGTATAGTTTTTGTACATTGCTCTGGATTAGAGCGTCTGCTAAATGACCGTGATGTAATGTGTCCTCTTCCTGGCAGGTTTGGAACCATTCCAGAAGTTTTACATGTTTTTATTACTGCCCTTACAGTGTTGGTATCTTTTACCGTTTATGCATTACCAGGCATGATTAATTTTGGACTTTATTTCTCCATTTTTATTAAGGGTGCCAATAATTCTGGAGCCCAGAATACTGTATAATCTTAACAGCGTCCTACCTTCGTCTATGAGAATGAGACGGGGCCCTTCCATTCCTAAATTCTTCAGTTGCAAAGGTGGAGTCAGTTCCAGGTGAGAATACGCTGACAGCCCATCAGCCATCTCCTCATATGTCTTCTCTGGATTGACCTGAAAGCTACCATGTCCAGTTCAACACATGAGTCATATAGACAACCTGAACCGCATAGAGACACAACTCCAAACAGCACCCATCTTAAACGCAGAGTATGCCTTGAACACAGGCAACAAGACATGATCAATGCTCATAATATTAAATGGTAAAAATGTAAAAGGTTTTGGAACCCTGTCACTTAGTACTTTGTAGTTCCTCCTCGGGCAACTATAACAGTTTTCAAGCGCTTTCTGTAGCCTTTCAATTCTTGCTTTTGGAATCTTTCCCTATTCTTCCTGGCAGAACGCCTCTAGCTTAGAAATATTCTTCGGCCTCTTTGCATGTACGGCATGCTTGAGATCTCCGTCTTTGCTGGAGGTACTTCATCGTTGATTTTGAGGTATGCTTTGGATCACTGTCTTCCGGGAATACCCAATCTCTCTTCAACTTCAATGTCTGAACTGACCTTTGAACATTTTCATCTAGAATTTCTTGATATTTGGTGGAATCCATTCCTCTTTCCATTCGCACAATATTTCCTGTGGCCCCAGCTGCCACACAACCCCAAAACATAATAGATCCACCTCCATGCATCGCAGCTGGCAGAGTGTTCTTCCTCACAAAGGCTTCACCTTTTTTTCTCCAAACATATCTTCTTTGGTGCTGGCCAAAAAGTGACATTTTGGTTTTGTCAGTCCAAAGCACATAATTTCAAAAGGCTTCAGGCTTCTCAATGTTTTCTTTTGTATTCATCAGTCTCTTATTTTGTGTTGAGGTCATTCTTTGTGGCAACTCTGCCATGTAGGTCTTTGTTGTTTAAAGTGCAATGTATTGTGTGTGGGTTCTTCTGAGCATTTCTCACCAAGTTTCAGGCCATTCTATCTGAAATCTTACTTATACTTCCAGACCTTGCCTTGACTTCAACTATTCCAATTATCTTCCATTTTCTAATAATGATAGTGGAACTAGGTAGTTTTTGTAGCCTTCTCCTTCTAGGTGGAAATGAACCATCTTCATTCTGAAGTCCTTGGAAAACTGTTTAGAGGAACCTAATAGTTCTCAACACCAGACAGAACAGCCGCTGCAGTTGGATACTTTAGAAGGCATGGAGTTATACTCATCTGACTAATTGAAGCCCTAACGAGTAAATCACCTGGGTCTGGGCCTGGGTAATCAAAAAGTAACAAAGAATAATCCAAAAGGGTTCCCAAACTTTTGGACAGGGCCCTTTTCCTTTTTTTACATTTTATAAACAGTGAAAAATTAAAATAAAAAGCAATCTTGCTTTAGAATTTGCAGAAAGGTCTCATGTTTAACTCTGTACAATTTAGGTTTGCTTTCGAACACATACAGATTAATTGTAACAGACATTTAAACCAGAGGTGGCAATATTTTTGCACCCCACTGTACACTAGTCTGGGACACTAATCTTGAGACATTTCATAGACTATTTCAAGTACAGTACTTATGCACATGTTTTTTGGTTCACAAAAGGCCAGCTGGCAAAGCCATAACGAAAGAACATAAAAGATGCATTTAAAATCTTTTAAGTGGCATATCTGATGTAAAGTAAACAAAAGAAACCAATGTTTGTTTCTTGTGAGTGAGATGTTGTCAGCTCCCAACCCCTCCCCCCTTCACATACTAGTATCCTGAACACATCTTACTTGTAACCACAATCATAGACACAATCAAAGGAAACTGAAATCTTACTTGTGACCATGACCACAATCATAGGCGATCCACTGGTGAAAGTACTGAGTCTGGCGAGGAAGGCTCAGTAAAATCTTCTCAATATTTCTGGCCCTCTGGAGTGATGTTTCCTTTAGGCTGTCTTCAGTGCAATTTGGAATTCTTTGTTCATCTTAGAACAACAACGTTTACATAAGATGTCTAAAGAGTGAACGACAATTCATAAAATATTTGGGCAATTTGAAATAAATGTAACTGTGCTTTATTAATAACAACTATTACATAAGAAATGCATGTATCTGATGTTCACATCAGAATTAATGTTCTCTTTCATATCAAGACTTTCTGTTCACCCTGTTACATAATCCATATGTACAGGGAAAGATCCCCTTGGTCATTATACATGGATGCTCTATAAGACTTTCTGTTCACCCTGTTACATATTCCGTATGTATGGGGAAAGATTTCCTTGGTTATTAGACATGGATACTCTTTAAAACTTTTCCTAGGAGATTTGCAGCTGGCCACTGGAGATCGACTGGAGTCAGCAGACTTGAAGCGTGTATCCTTCAACACTGCCTTCCTATGAGCAATTATATCTGCTAGGAGAATGGGGGAGGCTCTATCAGTCTGTGGAACCTGCTGTAGACCCCTTCCAGAGGGTGCAGGGGTAGTGCTTCATCCTAACCCTTCATTTCTTCTGAAGATATTTTTTCCTGATTTGCAACAGTCCATCGAGCTATGAGCACTTGTCTGCCGTAAGGAAGATGGTGGAGTTGAGCTCTTTTGGGCAGCTAGTGCAGGGTGCGGCCCCAACTAGTATGTAAAATGTACATCTACAGTCAACTTTGCACCTGGTGGGCAGAGCAGCCTTCCACCTCTCAGTTTTGCCCTTGTGTCTGGCAGGACTGTTTGGTGTGTAAATAGGGTACATTCTTTAGATTACTTATTTGTGTAGTACCTTGATGGGCGTGACTGCTCCATCTCCTCGTGGTGAGTTTGAAATGAAATATGTAGCAGGGTGGAGAGATGGTCTCCACATGAAAGAGAATGTATTGATTCTCCCGAGTTGAAAGACTATCTCAGCAGTTGGAGGCTGACATAGTCAATCAAATGATCAGTGATACCACACCGACTCTGTGCTTTATAGAGCACTAATAAGGACGGCACAACCACAGGGGGGAGTTCTTCCCTGCACATATGGAATATGTAACAGGGTAGAGAGATAGTCCCTTCACTCAGAAAACCATGGTTACACAACCAATACGTTATGTGTGCTAGAGCTTTCATAAACTGTTTCCTAATTCCTAACAGTATGTTCTCCTGGACCCTGGCCCGTGGCGACACAAATTGCAAGTTTAAATGGACATGTTAAGCAGAATAGCGTCTTAGTGCTAAAACTTCTCTGACCCCCTAACACTCGGTTGGGTCAATGATTAAAACCTGACACCTGCCGCTTAATTTTCCCCCTAATCAAACTGTTTATCAAAATCACAACCACTAATCAATAGTGCCTCTTGCTGCAAGATCATGTGCCCAGTCTACTGGAACTCTAAGTCCTTAATTTAACAAAATAGGCTCAAATTAAGAAATTGAAGGTCATTGATAGTTCCTATAATTGATCTCACCCCTTATTTCGTCCAGAATAAATGCTCTCTCATAAACGGAAGCGATCCCAGGAATCTGAACTGGCTCACATAGGTTACTGCCTGATCCTTCACATGTCAGCCGCATTGCAGCATATACTTCCGAATGTTGGCTGTTTTCCTGGAAAATGATTTAAATGCAGTATTTTGTTTACTTTATGGGTCACGCTTAACAATAAATTACATTAATTAGCATTAGCCAATGTAGTTGTTAACATGATTCATTGATGTACAAATTACATCTATATTTACACATTAGCAAACCATAGGATAATCATATTATTTCTTAACCATTAACAAGTATATGAACTGTTTTTACATTCCAATACAAATTGGCATTAACTAATTTAGTTGTTAACATGAATTCCTATCATGATATACAAATACATAATGATTATGACTACATTAGATAATGCCAGTTTGTGTAATTGTGTTGAAATAGTTTGTAAAATACATTTCTGTGCCAAGTGAAAATATTTCTGAGAAATATTCTGTGAAATGATGCGAAGCCAGTGGAGCTAGTTCAGGCAGATAAATGCCACCCTCTCACATGATGCATATATGTCCAAATTCTTTATTTGTTTGCTGTTGTGTCTCAAAGTCAGTATGGGTGTTATTCAGGGCATTGTTTATGATGTGAGATCACTTGGTAACTGACAGCGTACCTTCGCTTGAGACATCAGGTAGGCCCAGCAAATTGTTGAGTATTCAAAAACCTCATGATCTTCAATCACCCTCAGACCATTCCTCTTGGTTAAACTGGGTAACAGTTCTCTGAAGAGAAGGTAGAGTCCCTCCACGACTGCAATCTAAAATCAAATTACATGTGTGTGCAAAAATACACTCAGTGAGCACTTTATTAGGTGTTTATTAGACTTATTTTTTAGACGTATTAAGACTTCTGCCGCTGTATCCTATCTACTTAAGAGGTTTGACATGTTGTGTGTTCAGAGATGCTGTTCTGCATACCACTGTTGTAATGGGTGGTTATTTGCATTACTGATGCCTTCCTATCAGCTTCGACATGTCTGGCCCTTCTCCTCTGACCAAATATTTGCATTAACAAGCTTACAGGTTGCATTACAGGTCTACCTAATAAAGTGCTCACTATATAGAAGTACAATTACAGTATATTTGAACAAGAATAAATGTCTATGTAAACCTATGTCTATGTAATTGGGTAATATTTTGCCCATGAAGATATATTACCACTATAATAAAATAAATATTGGGCAGAATATTGTAATATTGTAATTGTATTTTTTCAAGTAGATGGTATATGTACCTTCTGGTTCCTGGTCCCAAATTCACCCTTGCACATTATCTGATATAAAGCCAGGGCTAATGCATTGCATCCGGTGAGCTTCCGTATGTATGCGATGACCTTCAGAAACTGCTCATCTGAATGCTGCATGTGCTATAGAAAAAAGCAAAAAAAAAACAGATAAATAATTTTCGCTAGCTAGTTTATCCTGTTATGGTTAAGATGCTTTTTTTTCCCCCCCTTCATATTAATAATATGTGAGGATTTTGAGCCAAAGGTAACATTAGCTTTACTTCCGTGATACTTGGTCACATATAGGTAGGCATATTTATAAGTACAGACGGATAGTGGTCTTATATTTTGTATTTGTTTCAGCCATTTACACATTTTAATTTACCATTTACACTTGCTAAAGGAACGCAGCTAAAACCGTCACTTAGGGCTACTAGCATCTAGCTAGCTGTGGTGGTGTTTGTAGCATTTCCGCTAGCTAGTTAATCCTGTTACGATTAAGAATTTGTTTCATACTAATAATACTCAACTAGTTGGAGCCAAAAGTAACATTAGCTTTACTTCTGTGATACTTGTGCATACATATCTAGCTATCAAACAATGACCTAGTTACTTACAGGTGCATCTAAAATAAAAATTAGAATATCGTGGAAAAGTTTTTTTTCCGTAATTTATTACAAAACTGAAACTTTGATATATTCAAGATTCATTACACAAAGTGAAATGTCAAGCCTTCTTTTGTTTTAATCTTAATTATTACGGCTTCCATAATTTTCAGTATGAACATACTTTTCAGAAGGTCGATATTTCTGTATTATAAATCCTTTTTTTGATTTGGTTTATGAAATATTCTAATATTTTGAGATACTGGATTTTTTTGCATGAGCTGCAAACTAATCATCAAGATAAAAAATAAAAAAAGGGCTTGAAATATTTCACTTTGTGTAACGAATCTAGAAAATATGAAAGTTTCACTTTTTTAATTAAATTACGGAAGAAAATGAATGAATGAAATGAATTTCCACGATATTCTTTTTTTTTTTTTTTTTTTTTGATGCCCCTGTATATCGCCATAGCTGTGGGAACGTTAACTAGCGTTCGTAGCATATCGCTAGTTAGTGAAATCTGCTGTGGTTTTAAAGCTTTTCTTTAATGATATTTAATTATTTGGACATTCACTGTCATTACTTATGATGTTCTAGCCTAAGACAACACAATAAACTGTCAATACGCGATTTATATATGAGCAGAAAAACAATGCAAGCTTTATTTGCTTCTGAACAGAGGTTTGTGCGCGGACTCATTCATTTTCTGCCATGAACTAGCTCAGATCAGCTGCGTGAAGTTGGCAAATGTTGCTGGCCACAATTGGAGACTTCCGGTTCGCATTTATCAAAATAAAAGTTCGGTGAATAAAATTATTTATGAACTGTAATTTTGTCAATTTTAATTGTTCCATTAATACAGTTGGATATGATTGTGATGTACTTGCAGAGAATATACAATTGTGCACAAATTTCAATAAAAACTGTTTGCCACCTGTTGTTGCTGTCTGTCAGGTGTGGTATGGGCATGCATTGCCATAGACTGTCAGTTGCCACCCAACTAATTTGCATAGCTCATAACTCAAAAACTATAAATTGTTTCAAAATGAAAGGGGGTATACATTTGTTAGCTGGACCCTTATCTTTAATATTAAACAGTCCTTTCTGTGAAATCCTGTTCCGAGCAATTGTTGCTGTGTTTCTAGTGTGGGGAGGCCATACGTTGCCATAGACTGTCAATTGCCACCCAGCTCAATTGCATAGCTGATAACTCAAAAACTAGAAATTGTTTCAAAATGAAAGGGGGTATACATTTGTTAGTTGGACCCATATCTTTAATATTCTACAGTCCTTTCTGCAAAATCCTGTTCCGAGCAATTGTTGCTGTGTTTCTAGTGTGGGGTGGCCATACTTGCTATTGACTGTCAATTGCCACCCAGCTCATTTGCATAGCTCATAACTCAAAAACTAGAAATTGTTTCAAAATGAAAGGGGGTATACATTTGTTAGCTGGACCCTTATCTTTGATATTCTACAGTCCTTTCTGCAAAATCCTGTTCCGAGCAATTGTTGCTGTGTTTCTAGTGTGGGGTGGCCATACGTTGCTATTGACTGTCAGTTGCCACCCAGCTCATTTGCATAGCTGATAACTCAAAAACTATGAATTGTTTCAAAATGAAAGGGGGTATACATTTGTTAGCTGGACCCATATCTTTAATATGAAACAGTCCTTTCTGCAAAATCCTGTTCCGAGCAATTGTTGCTGTGTTTCTAGTGTGGGGAGGCCATACATTGCCATAGACTGTCAATTGCCACCCAACTCATTTGCATATCTGATAACTCAAAAACTATGAATTGTTTCAAAATGAAAGGGGGTATACATTTGTTAGTTGGACCCTTATCTTTAATATTAAACAGTCCTTTCTGTGAAATCCTGTTCCGAGCAATTGTTGCTGTGTTTCTAGTGTGGGGAGGCCATACGTTGCCATAGACTGTCAATTGCCACCCAGCTCAATTGAATAGCTGATAACTCAAAAACTAGAAATTGTTTCAAAATGAAAGGGGGTATACATTTGTTAGTTGGACCCATATCTTTAATATTCTACAGTCCTTTCTGCAAAATCCTGTTCCGAGCAATTGTTGCTGTGTTTCTAGTGTGGGGTGGCCATACGTTGCTATTGACTGTCAGTTGCCACCCAGCTCATTTGCATAGCTCATAACTCAAAAACTATGAATTGTTTCAAAATGAAAGGGGGTATACATTTGTTAGTTGGACCCTTATCTTTAATATTCTACAGTCCTTTCTGCAAAATCCTGTTCCTAGCAATTGTTGCTGTGTTTCTAGTGTGGGGTGGCCATGCGTTGCTATTGACTGTCAGTTGCCACCCAGCTCATTTGCATAGCTCATAACTCAAAAACTAGAAATTGTTTCAAAATGAAAGGGGGTATACATTTGTTAGCTGGACCCTTATCTTTGATATTCTACAGTCCTTTCTGCAAAATCCTGTTCCGAGCAATTGTTGCTGTGTTTCTAGTGTGGGGAGGCCATACATTGCCATAGACTGTCAATTGCCACCCAACTCATTTGCATATCTGATAACTCAAAAACTATGAATTGTTTCAAAATGAAAGGGGGTATACATTTGTTAGCTGGACCCTTATCTTTAATATTCTACAGTCCTTTCTGCAAAATCCTGTTCCGAGCAATTGTTGCTGTGTTTCTAGTGTGGGGTGGCCATACGTTGCTATTGACTGTCAATTCACAAGCAGCTCATTTGCATAGCTCATAACTCAAAAACTATGAATTGTTTCAAAATGAAAGGGGGTATAAATTTACTCTATATACCCTTATCTTTTATTTTCTACAGTCCTTTCTGTGAAATCCTGGAAACAATTGGCTAAATGATTCCATTATAAACACATACCTGTCATTTTTAATCAGAACAGTATCCAAAAAAATAATTCTTGCAGTCCCCTCTACTGCAACTATTTGTTAGCCAGGAACTGTATAGTTTGTACTGCAAGACAATTGAGGTCTTGCCAAATTTACCAAATTTAAAAAGAAATTGGTGGAGATTTAAATTTGTCCTTGTTCCAGTGAATTTAGATTTGTTACATTGGACCATGATTCATATTACAATGGAACATTGCAGGATATTAGAGGGAAAAATATTTTTAAAAGCAATATTAATGGATTCACTGAAGCACCACAACTCATCTTTATTTGCAGTTCTTGACCGTCTCTCACTCTATTTATCTTTACAGTATTTTGGCATTACAGGAAAACTACATCCAGTAAATTTGGTTTTTGAATATGCTCACCAATGTCCTTCCTTTCCAGGTCAGTTAGATGGGAGCAGCTTTGGACTTTACGTTTGTGTTTTCAAAAAGTATAATACTTGAAAGTAATCAGTTAAATTGCAGTCCAAGTAAAATGCGAAAGGTTGTCCTGGATGACTTAACTTAAAATTAAATACTCATTAGAATTAGCCCAACAGTAAATCCTCCTTACAATTAAGGCCTCGGTTTGTTTCCAAGTCCCATTTGTGTCCCTACTTACTTCCCACTGCCATATTGTCATTTTTTTCCCCCTTGTCTTCATCACAATCATACTGCAGCGCTGAGACACCCCCCACATACTGCCCCAGGACTGCCACCTCCTTCATCTGCACCCTGCCAATCTCACACACATTCAAAACCCATCACATGAACAAATTGTTCATAATTAATTGTTAATTGTTTTATCTGACCATCATTGTCACCCGTAAGCCAGCCAGAGGAGAATGGGCCCCTCACTTAAGTCTGGTTCCTCCCAAGGTTTCTTCCTTCTCCACCTTGGAAGTTTTTCCTTGCCACTGTTGCCCTAGGCTTGCTTTTGTGGGGGGAAAGGCTGGGGCTTGCGCTAAAGCTGTGTTTCTCAACTCTAGTCTTGCCGGAAGGTTTTTGTTGTAACCAGAAACTGAAACAACTAATTTAATAACTGAACCAATCATACCACCAAAAATGCCCTAAATTAAATAAATCAATTAATAAATTCCTGGTTGAGAAGCACTGCTCTAAAGCATGTACTGACAAATATAGCGTGAAATGTGCAACACAAATAAAGTTGATTTGACTTTAATTTCATTGTAAAGTTGCATGGTTTGGGTTTATCCCTGGGTATATAGGTCTATAATGAGCAGCATGTGAATTGACAGTCTATAGCAATGAATGCCCACCCTGCACCTGACACACAGCAACAATTGCTCGGAACAGGATTTTGCAGAAAGGACTGTTTCATATTAAAGATAAGGGTCCAGCTAACAAATGTATACCCCCTTTCATTTTGAAACAATTCATAGTTTTTGAGTTATGAGCTATGCAAATGAGCTGGGTGGCATTTGACAGTCAATAGCAACGTATGGCCACCCCACACTAGAAACACAGCAACAATTGCTCGGAACAGGATTTTGCAGAAAGGACTGTAGAATATTAAAGATAAGGGTCCAGCTAACAAATGTATACCCCCTTTCATTTTGAAACAATTTCTAGTTTTTGAGTTATGAGCTATGCAAATGAGCTGGGTGGCAATTGACAGTCTATGGCAACGTATGGCCTCCCCACACTAGAAACACAGCAACAATTGCTCGGAACAGGATTTTGCAGAAAGGACTGTAGAATATTAAAGATAAGGGTCCAGCTAACAAATGTATACCCCCTTTCATTTTGAAACAATTTCTAGTTTTTGAGTTATGAGCTATGCAAATGAGCTGGGTGGCATTTGACAGTCAATAGCAACGTATGGCCACCCCACACTAGAAACACAGCAACAATTGCTCGGAACAGGATTTCACAGAAAGGACTATAGAATATTAAAGATATGGGTCCAGCTAACAAATGTATACCCCCTTTCATTTTGAAACAATTTCTAGTTTTTGAGTTATGAGCTATGCAAATGAGCTGCTTGTGAATTGACAGTCAATGGCATTGCATGCCCTTACCACACTGTAAATACAGCAACAATTGCTCGGAACATGATTTTAGATAATAAATGTATAATTTTATATATATTATACATAGATTTAATGTATGCCCCTTCATATTTGGCAACTTTTTTTTCAAACAGTAAGCAGGTATGCAAATGAGCAGTTATTGAACCGACAGGGTCAAGCAATTTATGCTTGGCCTACAATATAGTCACTAGTCAAATAGCAAGCTAGTTGCTTGCTGACTTTTGTAAGTTCTATCAGCAATGAATTTAAACAACGGTAATTATGTGAGGAAGCGCAGCAAACGCGGTAACTATGTTCTCATTATTTAACGTTACTCAGCAGCTCTTATTTTGACGGAAAATCACAGGAAGTTGAAACCGGAACTTCTGTACAGGAAGTCTAATTGTTGCCAACTTCACGGAGCTACTCAGATCCAAGCTACAGGAAGGCTGCCAGCACACCTTCCGGTTTGCCTACCCGGAAATGTGAGATGTGAGAGCCTATCGTTTCTCCAAATTCAGGCTACTTCAAGTGACATATGTGTCATTGTGGCCACGGATGGGCATCCCCTGCCTGGGAAGTGTTTGTATTTAAAAACGTGGTTCGTTTTTAAAAGACCATTCTATCGCTTCCTATTGTAGGCACTCAAAGCAAAATTGAACTGCTCTGCGACAGTCGACTGTCCCCTTGCTAACCAGGCATATGTACAGTTTGCGTGGACTCTGCTGTTTTTATGTAAACTGAATGTGTCTTGTTCGGTTCCTTTTACTAAAGCCAGAGTTAGTAAACGAGGAGTTTTTAACTCCAGTAGCAATAGATCGCCGTCTCTTAGCCCAGCGACAGGGTCGAAGCAATGAGCTAGTGGCTTTTTCTTCCCACACATTATGCGCGGAATTGCCCGGTCATAGTCAAATTGATTAGCGACATTGTCTGCAGTAACGTTATTTGATGTGTTTAACGTTAGATTTTTTACTTAGTTTCGCTGCCTAAATCCATCATAAAATATTAGCTTGTGTATTTGTAAATGAGGAGTACTGTTAATTATGTTTATTATTAACGTATTCCATTATAAATACAAAAACCATGGACATCGTTCATTTCAATATGATATCAGTTCTGATCTGTCAGTGGAATCATGTTGAGTCCGCGCTCTTTCTTGACCAGCGTGACGGCATAGCAACAGTAACTAAGCGGGGAAACCGACACGGTTTGTCACATCTATCAATCTCTGGCCAGTTAGATTACGTTGTTTTTGTGTTTAGTTATTGTGCTGAACTTGCAGTTATCTTAGTATGAGCAGTAATATGCTTTATTTCAGGACTGTTAGCTTTGGGCTATGATAGCACCACTAACATTTTGTGTTAGAGTGTGTGCCAAATGCAGGTAATGTAATGTAACATACTGTAAAAGCAATGCGGGTGTTCTGAGTACGAAATAACTTACAATGGCATGTAAGGCTGAGAAGAAAACACTCATTCCTGTCTTTGTCTGTGGGATGGAAGCTGAAATATCACTGTTGAAGAACACTGCCTTATCCTGATACTTGTCATTGAGTGACGAAAGGGAGAAATGCAGAATTGACTGACTGCTGATGCCAAGATCTTTCAAGGGTGTGCCACCACCTTCTTCCTCATCTCTGTATTGAAACACATAGACACACACATGCACACACACACACACACACACACACACACACACACACACAGTCACATATGGGGGTGCGAGAGAGATTTCATTTGTGGTAATCAATCACATGCATATTTGACATATATTGTGAACTTGCTATTAAAATGCTCCATCTGTGTTCAGGGTAGTTCTGAGATATGAGTATTACAAGTTTTCACATCCCAGCTGGAAAATCTGTTATGCGGTAGATTAAATATATAGGAGTAGTTCAAATACATACAGTAGTTCAAATATATACAAGTTATATATTATTATCCATCAAAATAAAAGGTAAGTTATTTTTATTTTAAAACATTTTGTTTCAACAAATGCAGTCATATAAACGAATCTCATGAAAAAATATATCTTCATTATAATAATAACAATAAAAACAAACCCTGTAATGTTTTCTTTAGGGTTAGGGTAAGTCTATAATACAATATCCAAACATACCGTGATGTGAGTGATCGGGGGCGATGTCGTATCGCGAACCTGTCTTGATGTGAGCCGAGGATTGAACATTGCAACCAATCACGTAACACACTGGGCAGTCTCTCAGTTTTGCACTAGTGATTGCAATGCTCATTCATTTTGGCGAGTCAGATTTTTCGTTCAAAAGATTTGTTTGTTCACATGAGTGCATGAGTGTCATATGTTACTCAGTTCATTGTTCGTTCTCAGCATTTAACTGTATAAGGAGGTAAAGTGGATGTCCCACTGAAAGACATTTTTGGTATACTGCTACGTGCTATGCCAGCGGATTTCATCATAGACAGCAACAACAGCAACTTCATATAAGCAAATGAAGCATTTGTTTCCCCAATTGTTCTTGCCATCAGTTGTAGGTTGCCATCGATAGGTCACTGATGACACAAATGTATCCTATTTGTGATCAAGTTTATAAGTTAGAAACGTGCCAGTTAAAGGTACTATGGGTAATTTCGGACTCCTAACAGTCAATAGAGGAATTCCAACAACAAACACCCTCAAACCACAACACTGTTTTGCAAAGTTGACATTGAGAAACGTGACAGAGCCTGCCGTCTTTTCGTAGTGTTCGAGTAAGAAAATGTTCGCCGAACAGGTGACTTTATGAAATGTTGACTTTAGTGTGCTGCACAACAGTATTGTTTTTGTTTTGTCTTTTTGAAGTTTTCCCTTTAGCTGAACTGTATTATGAGCAGGCAACTTATTTGGCTATGGAACTAGCTGGCTATATAACTAAGATATGATAATGTACCACAAACGATGGAACTGCAACTGACAGTTTGAGACAAATAAAAGTTTAGCTAAACATGCATGATTCAACACGTAAAAAGATAAAAGGAACGTGTAGCTGCCCAAATTGCCCTCCAGAGAAGCGGTCACTGAAACCACCCTGTATACTATTGCTTATTATCCAAGCAAAGAATGCATATCTAGTTATAAAAAGATACCAGTTCATTATCAGTAGCAACAAGCAAACAAGCTATTAGCTAGCTTGCCGTATTTACAAATATCCGCCTGAGACACAACGCGTGTGCAACAATGCTCGCAAGGCTAGCTACTATGTTCGTATTGCCTCAGGAGGATATTTGTACATTCATTAAGCTAACTTTGGGTAATTTGCTTGTTGCTACCTATACAAAACTGGTTTTGTTTTATAACTAGATATGTAGTCTTCGCGTGGATAATAAGCAATAGTATACAGAGTTTCAGTGATAGCTTGTCTGGAGTGCAATTTCGGCAGCTACACTCAAATAAGCCTCCATGCCATTGGCTGTGGCAAATAGAACCATTTTTCAACCAATGAGCTTGAATTATTGTACAGCTGTGCAATGTTTGGTACAGAGTGACGGCCTGTCAACTGTATATTTTGAAACGAGAATTTAAGGACTAAAAACACAGGCAGAGGGTGAGTCAACATGTCAGTGAGCCTTTTTCAACAATAGGAAGGGATTTACAATGTCCTTGTAACAATGTTTTAACACAAAAACATTGTTACAAGAAAAACATACTTTGAATCCAGACTTCAATAGTACGTAGTTTGCTTATATATTTGCTTGTATTGCTTATATAACTTTTTCGCCGCAATTTAATCAGGAGCAGTATACCAGTAATATCGTTCCCGATACATCCGCTTTACCTCCCTATAGGTTCGTAGCGTAAACAAGCCATCCACGTGTGGCTCCGTCAGAATAAAGAACTCAATTTCTATTCTATTGAGCATTATAATAAAGTACAATTACCCTAATATACTGTCCATTCAGTTGCACTGTTTGTTAGCTAGCTAAAACACTATAACGTCTTACATTATAGTGTATACATCTATTACACTATAACGTCTTGACATTAATGTTATTTGTAACAAACAAGTAAGTTACATCCAGTCTATCAATTGAAAGCGACAACAATATTCTTCTCAACCCTCGTTCTGTTCAATTTTCGAATATGAATGTGTAGGGAGGGTGTGCTGTAGATGTTTACTCAGTGAAAAAATTTTTCATGTCCCACACATAAAATAAGCCAAGACATGTAGTTTCATGTTTTAAAAAATAGCTATAATTTTTCATAAAAAGAAAAATGTTAATTACAAATTGAACGCCGCGCGGTTAAATCGGCTGCATCTTGACTGGGCAATGCAAGAGAAACATTTGGTTTAATATCTCTGGAGTAATATTATATGATGTGTTTGTTAATGGCTTTGTGGCTATATGCAGCAGTAGCAGCCCATGTGATGATGCTATTCCATGGCAAACGACAACATCTTCAATATAAAGTAAATTTACTAAATTTCTAATCCCTTTATTTAGGGATTAGTAATTTCTGAATAGTTAGCCATTCCGGACGTCACAATTCCTGGTCATTCAATCAAGCTGATCATTTAAAGGGAAAAGGGTTTGTTGTTATGCAGCTAAAAATCACAATGAAATAAATCAGGCAAAAATAATTAAATTTGAGTACTCCACCCACTTGGGATGCAGGACATGTGCTGGTATTCCTGTTTCATTAGACAGCTCGTTTCTCAGGTCTTGTAGGTTGTCTGTGTCCAAGTTTACTTTGATTTCATAGTCTCCCTGCAGATTAAAAAGCAGCCATCATGTTAGTCATGCTGCAAAAATCTTTTTCTTTTACACCCAATTGATGGAGCAACATCTCCAGATGCATATTTCAGCCATGTAAAATAGTCTACACCTGATCGTTAGGCCAGACGTTGGATTAGACTGTCGTTGACACTAAAAGCAGAGTATACAGTTGCAGTTTCTTGAACGGTACAAAGGCATTCAGAGGCAGGGGTGGATAGTCAATGGCTGCTGTTTAATACACACCTTGAGCATGATGTGGCACCGGACAGTGTCAGCCCCAGGGACCTGTCTGGACTGTGGGTTGCTTTTAACCGGAGTCTGGATGTTCTCCTTGGGTGTGAATATGGCATAAATCTCATCTCCGTTTTCAATGTGTCTGTCATTGAAACACCCTATCAACAATGAAAGAGAGTTAAGGAAAATAAAATGCTTGCTGAAACAGAAATGTCCCACAATGTTTTTTCTCTGTTGCCTGCAAAACAATGCAAAAACCATGCAAAGCTGTGTTGGGACAATGATCCAACGACGACAATGGGGTGAAAGATAATAATGGATTATTCCGTCTTGTGTAAAAACGTTTACATTGCGGACCAAGATCTACTTTACTGTACCACAAAGTTATGTCTAGTGATTATGTTGCCATTATAAAGCATGGAAGGATAGACAACTGCAATCACTATAGATTTGAGATATTTGATCATCAGATTTTTAAAAAACTTTTTTTAAATAATTTGTGGAATTAAGAATTCAGATTTCATTTGAAACTGGCATATTATCTGAAATAGTTTAATAATGTATTGTGCATTCATGAAATGTTGCATTTTAGCCCCATTTATTAGTAACAGAAATGTGCCCTTTTCTCACAACACCAAAAATGTATATATTAGCATTTTGTAAGAAAGCTCTGCAGATACTTTCAGTCAGGCATTGGTGTACTCACATGTGTTGAAGAAAGAATCATCTGTCAAAGGCATTCCATCCACTGTGTAAAGACACACAGCTTTGTCATTTCCGATGTTTTCCTGAATGGCAATTCGGAGCATCAGATCCTCCAGTGTGTTCTGAGATGGATCCATGTCTGTGTGCCACATAAAATGCGCAAAATAATTGTTTTTGTAAATGTATTATTTTTCATATTCACGTCTGGTTTTCCCTTTACATTCATTATTCATTGCACTCTGTGCAATTGTCTACTCCCGAATCTGGAGCCGTATTACATGTGTGTCTTTGTGAATCCAGTCCGCATCTTCGTGCATCCCTCATTATTGTATTAAAGCCCATTCATGTTTCTCACCTGTATATTTATGGTAAATGGCAGGCATTTATATCGCGCCTTTATCCAAAGCTCTGTACAATTGATGTGAACTCCATTCACCCATTCATACACCCACTCACACACCAACAAATAAATATTTGTTAGATCTTCCCCACTCCCATGCCCCACCTGGTTTGTCTTATCCCTCATTGTATTGTGTGCACACTTGTCAGAATGTTGATCATGGTTTCAGAGCCAATTCTTTGTAGGCCTGTAATTCATGAGATATTTACATTACATTACATTACATTACATTATTGGCATTTGGCAGACGCTCTTATCCAGAGCGACGTACAACAAAGTGCCTACCCATAACCTGGGATAAGTTCGCTGAAAGACCCTAGAGGGAAGTACAATTTCAACTGCTACCTGTACAACAAAGATAAGGACGAGGGCCAATTATTATTATTTATTTATTTTTTTTGAACAAAGAAACAAACAAACAGAGCAAAAGTGACCAAAGTTAACTATCCAAACACTGCTTACCTAGCCAACTAAAAATACCGATACACAAAGCAAGTCACAGAGACAACAATTAAGGTTCACAGGGAGGTAGGGAGGGATGGGGAGAGGTACTGCTTGAAGAGGTGTGTCTTCGGCTTGCACTTGAAGGTGGGGAGAGATTCTACAGTTCTGACCTCAACGGGGAGTTCGTTCCACCACCGTGGAGCCAGAACAGACAGTAGTCGTGAGCGTGAGGTGGAGGTTCGGAGAGGGGGAGGTGCCAAGCGGCCTGTGGAGGCTGAACGAAGAGGTCTGGCAGGGGTGTAGGGTCTGATGATTTTTTGTAGATAAGCTGGGGAAGACCCTGTAATTGCTTGGAAGGCTAGCACCAATGTTTTGAATTTGATGCGAGCCATGACAGGCAGCCAGTGGAGGGAAGTAAGCAGGGGGGTGACGTGTGAGTATTTGGGAAGGTTGAAGACCAGACGAGCTGCTGCATTCTGGATGAGTTGGAGGGGTCTGATGGCGGATGCTGGGAGGCCAGCCAAGAGGGAATTGCAGTGGTCCAGGTGGGACAGAACCATCGCTTGGACCAGGAGCTGGGTCGAGTAAGGGGTGAGAAAGGGGAGGATTCTCCGTATGTTGTATAGGAAGAACCTGCAAGACTGGGTCACCGCTGCAATGTTCTCGGAAAGGGACAGTCTGCTGTCCATCACCACGCCGAGGTTCCTTGCACTGGGTGACGGCGTGAGTGTGGTATCCCCAAGGGAAATGGAGAGATCCAGATGGGGAGAGGTATTAGCAGGGATGATCATTTCAGTCTTGCCTGGGTTGAGCTTTAGATGGTGGTTGTCCATCCAGCTCTGGATGTCCCTCAGGCAAGCAGAGATACGGGCTGAAACCTGCATATCAGACAGCAGGAACTAGACGAAGAGTTGGGTATCGTCCGTGTAGCAGTGGTAGGATAGCCCATGTGCAGTGATCACAGGGCCAAGGGAGCGAGTGTAAAGAGAAAAAAGAAGAGGGCCAAGGACTGAGCCCTGGGGAACTCCTGTGGCAAGGGGCCGAGGTGTCGATACCGAACCAGCCCAGGCAACCTGGAAGGAGCGACCAGAGAGGTAGGACTCAATCCAGTCCAGGGCTGTGCCATAGATGCCCGTTGCTGACAGGGCAGACAGGAGGATGGAGTGATCCACAATGTTGAAGGCAGCAGAGAGATCTAGAAGAATGAGGACAGAGAGAGGGAGGCTGCTCGTGCGGCATGGAGTGACTCACTGACGGAGAGGAGCGCAGTCTCTGTCGAGTGGCCCGATCTGATGGGGGTCTAGCAGGTTGTTGTTAGAAAAGAAAGAAGAAAGTTGAGTAGAAGCGGCTCGTTCTATAGTTTCAGAAAGGAAAGGAAGAAGAGATACCGGGCGGTAGTTCTGGATGATGGAGGGATCCAGAGTAGGCTTTTTTAGCAGCGGAGTGATGTGGGCCCTCTTGGAGGATGCCGGAAAACAGCCAGAAGACAGGGAGGAGTTGACAAGGGAGGTGACAATTGGGAGAATGTCAGGTGTGATAGTTTGGAGAAGAGAAGAGGGGATAGGGTCAAGGGCACAGGTTGTAGGGCGGTGGCAGAGCAGGAGTTGAGAAACATCAAAGTCTTTATGGGGGGAGAAAGTGGAAAAGGAAGGGATGGGCCTAGAGGGGGGGAAGGGCACAGTGAGGGGGGCGGTGGTTGTAAAGGTGGTGGTATTTAAGGCACCCCTTTGCCTGATTTTCGAGTTTGCCTTGCCCCTTTGGTTTTGTTTGCTATTGATTTTTGGTTTTGGATCTACATTCTTTTTTTTCGACTCTCTTGCTTTGCGATTTTGTACCTTTGTCTTTCTGCTCGTTAAAATTTTTGACCTTACTATCGTGCTCTTACTATTCTTCAGCAACTCGATTTGGCACTGTGTTTTCTGAATAAAAAACAGAAATTTCCTGCCTTTTGAGGAAATTCCCTGACCTGCGTTTGTGTCTCCGGAACCATACATCCATACATACAACCACACATACTGATATTCTCAGCAATATGCAAAGTCATTTTCCTTTTCTGGGCTGGCCAGAGGGTTTGAAAGAGGGTTTTAAATAGTTTTTATATTCAACGCAAAATGTTGTCCTACCATTGATCTCCCTGAGCTCAGAACATTTGGGGAATGTGTATTTCACACTGAAATTCTGCATCGACTTTTTAACGCTTCCAAGCCTTCCAATGCGTGTCCGCATAGTTTCAAATCTCTTCTTCTCCACTTGACTTAACCCTGAGGGAGAAATATTTCAGTTACATCCCCTAACTTTAAAAACAGGTATACAGACAGTTTGGTGTCTGGACACTTAATACACATTTCATAAATAAAATGACTTAAGGCCCCAAAATAAAACAAAGTGGTGTAAAAGGGATTGTAAAATGATATAAAGTATATTCACTGATCAGCCACAAAATTAAAACCACCTGCATAAAAAATTTTTCCAATAAAAATGTAATGCTTTAAACTGTATAGTCTTGTCTATAAACACTTAATATTTAATTATATGGTATGTGTACTTATATAAGCAGATAATTATAAGTGAATTGGATTCAAAAGAAATTAAAATGGAAGTCTTGTACGCTCATTGGGGGGTGCATTGTTTTGTTATTTAAATATCTTGGTACGTACTGGTGTTCAAGATTTGTCTTAACAGGTGCTCCAAGACCTGTAGAATTTGTAATATTAAAAAATAAAGATCTATTGCTACATAAATTTCACCACATGCAGTACCATGTAATACCAATGGAGGGAAGAAGGTTGAAAGTGATGTAGGATTAAGTGCCATGCATTACATGCATTTTTTTAAAAACATTCTACAGGACCTGGAGCATCTGTTAAGATAGACGTCATCATGAACACCAGTGCATACCAAGATATTATGTACGTAATCTCTGAAGTGTTCTGCATTGTGTTCATTTCACAATAACACATACATGACAACTTACCCATTTCTTTTAAGGTTTCATCATCAATGCTATCAATGAAGTCTTTCTCATCTTTCACACCAAGTTCAAGAAATTTATTGTAGAAACTCTCCAGTCTACTATCTTCAAGCAGAGCATATATTTTCTCCATCTGTAATGAACCGAACATACATCAAAATCATTAAAAACACTGATACAGGCCAAATGGTGATATTAATCATCATAAACATGCTTTATTAAAGGTACAGTTGGTAATTTCTGACTTTTAAATGTTTTCATACAGAGTGTCAGTCTGTCAACTGTTCAATATGAAACCCGAAACGCAGTCAACATGTCAGTGAGCCTTTTTCAATGATAGGGAGGGATTTACAATGCTCTTGTAACAATGTTTTAACACAAAAATCTTACGTAATGTACCTTTAAATGCTGCAATTGAACAGGTCACATCTACCAGAAGTAAAGCAACTGAGAAGACCTTAGTTAGTCCTAAATACTACCATTGACCTCATGTACAGATTTTTCTCTAAAATCAGTTTCAAATATTAATTGTGAATGACAAACTGTTGGAAAACATGGGAGGCAAGTCCACGACAACCAACCCCCTGCCCCCCGCAGGATCCCACATATGTAGTTAGTCAATTTACAACCCTATTTAGCCCCCAATACTGTGAAATGCACCTCTTTGATCAGTACCTTCATGTCATCTCCTCTTGCCCCTCCCACAAGTTATTCCTCCCCCCACCAGACGTAATCACCCCCCTCCCCACTTCCTGTGATGTGTTTTAATTTAATGGCCATTGCGAGTTCTTTTAATCTGTTAAAATCGAACAGAACCACTTGTTCCTCAACTATATTAAACTACTTATTTGAAACAAAGACTTGCCTGCATTTATATTTATATTTTTCTAAATGACATAGGAATACATTTAACTCTTTAAAAGCTCTACACTGTCAGGGTTGGAGGTAGTACTGGTTGTGGCCATCAGGGGACTTATTACTTTCACCTGATGGTCATTAGTGCTTACGTGATGTCTACCTCCTGAAGGTACTTAACCCTTATAGGATCTTCGTTTTTTTGTTACACAGGGGGTCCTGCCGGGTCTAGTGGACCCATAGCATTTTGGGGCTTTTAATTCAACACAATCAAATCTTTTTTTGTTAAAATACTCAGCAAATGTTTACTTCATCCCAATTGCAAGTAATATAAACAACACATATGTTAAATTTGTTCCCTTTACCTTTGTTAAATCACATTTATGAACTGAAATGGCACTCGTTTTTGTTTATTTTTTTAATCAAAATGTAACAAAATAAGAAATGAATCACAAAACAGGCTTTACTGGAATATAATCAACAAAAGTACAAATGAGGCAAGTTTTTCTAAAACTTCTTTGAATTTCATTAGAAATTTAACCTACTCAGGCCTGGTTACACATAACACCTGTCTGCCCCATTGAACATAACACATACACATAACACTCATTAGCCCCATTGAATACAGCCATTTTTATCCCAGACTATTCCACACATGAGGGCCATAGTTTCACTGTGTGTGTATTGTATATGTACTTCCTGCACTGGGTGCATGAATATTTTGTTTTCCTGTCCATCTTGGGGCCACACACTTCACAGCGCTTCTTTGTATTGCTGCCGGCCAAAATCTAGAACAATGAAAAGATAGATTTTGACTAACACTCCTCTTTCTCAGAAAAAATAATTATTTTACTGCAACAGCATCAAACACTTACCTTACAATGGCATGAAAAGGTCAAAAGTAGAGTTGATGTCTTGTACATGAGTGACTGCCATGCGTGTTGGTCCTGGTATCATCCGAATCACATTGGCAGCCATGCGTGGGGGTTCATTTCTTGAGCAGGAAGACCATTCAATTTTGCCATTTTTTGACATCCATATGTTGTCATTTGCAAGCTGTTGACGGGCTGGTCCTGAGGCTCGCTTGCGTTTCGGAGCTGGCTGATGGGCTGGTCCTGTGCCTTGCTGCTCACTGGCTGGTCCTGTGGCTTGCTGCTCACTGGCTGGTCCTGTGGCTTGCAGCTCATTGGCTGGTCCTGGGGCTGGCTGCTGGCGGCCTGGTCCTGAGGCGCGCTTGTGTTTCGGAGCTTTCTGACAGGCTGGTCTTATGGCTGGCTGCTCACGGGCTGGTCCTATGGCTGGCTGCTCACGGGCTGGTCCTATGGCTGGCTGCTGGCGGCCTGGTCCTGAGGCGCGCTTGTGTTTCGGAGCTTTCTGACAGGCTGGTCTTATGGCTGGCTGCTCACGGGCTGGTCCTATGGCTGGCTGCTCACGGGCTGGTCCTATGGCTGGCTGCTCACGGGCTGGTCCTATGGCTGGCTGCTGGCGGCCTGGTCCTGAGGCGCGCTTGTGTTTCGGAGCTTTCTGACAGGCTGGTCTTATGGCTGGCTGCTCACGGGCTGGTCCTATGGCTGGCTGCTCACGGGCTGGTCCTATGGCTGGCTGCTCGCGGGCTGGTCCTGGCTGCTCGCTGGATGGTCCTGGGGCTGGCTGCTCACAGGCTGTTCCTGGCTGCTCGCTGGATGATCCTGGGGCTGGCTGCTCACATAGTCCTGGTTGCTGAAGGGCTGGTCCTGAGGCTCTTTTACGCTTCAGAGCTGGTTGATGCTCATCCTCCTCTTCAGACTCAGTGTCAGACTCTGAATTTTCAGAAATGTGATCCTCACATTCTGAAACTTCTTCCCCTGCATCACCATCAAAATCCTCTGTCTCTTCCAATATCAACTGTAAGGCAGTCTGAACAGAGAATCGCTTTGCCATCTTCATCAGTTGTGGTATGGAACCACACTGAAAGAGGTATTTATAGAGGCTGATCCCCAAGATTGGTTCCCGCAAGATAGAGGGTGAAATGTGTGGGAATATGGGTGCAGTTATGTTGCGACCTTGTGCGGGAACAGTGGGTGCACACTGTGGGTGCTCACACCAAGGGCCCATTCACCTGCTTTACTCTCTCTCTCTCCTTCTCTCTCTCTCTTTCACACACACTCACACACACACACAGGCCCAGACAGGAGGATGGGAAAATGCACAGGACCTATGATTTCCACACTTTCACTAGCCCCGGGTCCAGTGGACCCGAAGACCCTGTATGTAATATAAATTTATTGGGGGGGTATACAGGGGGGGGTCATTGAAAATGTTTTTTGATTCATGTTCCTCAAAGAAAATGAGCCAAGGCCAATGAATCTTAGTTTGAAAAAATAATTATTTGTATCATTTTTCTGAAGCTAAAAACTGAAAACGGGTCCCACAGACCCGATGACCTTATAAGGGTTAAAGCCCGCATTTCCCCTCAGTCTTCGCTTCGGTGTCACTGTTCGCTCTGCCACCTAAAGCCGGTATTTGGCACATGGTAGACTCAAAGCTACGAGTCGGGTATTGTGCTGGTTCGCTCGTTTTCCAAAAAAAGAAGGGTAAGGAAGGGGTCTGCGTGCGAAGTGTGTGTACACTGCGACCGCCTTCCGTTTGGTTCTTTGTTTCTCTTTATTTTCGGCTCGTGTGAGTCCGTGGGTGAGGGGCGTTGTCCCCGGTATTTTGTATTTTGATTTGTGTTATTACGGAGCTGCGTCTCCTGTATCTTTATTTTTGTTTCGCCCAGTCTTTTATACTGGGTTGTACGTTTACTTTGGGTTTTCCCCGGTCCGAGAGAGAAGTGCTAGCATTTACGCACTTATTTTTGGTTTGTGATTTTCGCCCTAGTTTTGTAGGGTAGTTTTATTTTCAGAGCCGTTATTTGGGGCTCTTCCTTTTATTTGTGCGGAGTTGTCTCCGTGTCTCCCCTACCCCCCGGGGTCTTATTGGCGGGCACGTTTGTGTGTCCGCTTAAAAGGGATTACCCCTTAGTCGCTCCTGGCTCTCCGCACCTCCTCAACCTTACATACACAAACTACATGCAAAATGTGATTTAAATCCACATAAATATTATACACTTACACGATTTAAGTACATTTGCAATAGGACACATTTACCACTAAAGTTAATTAATTTCAAAGTTCATTAATGTCACAAGTTTTGAATTCATTTTATTTAATCTTTTGCCTTCATTTCTTGGTTTCATTGCAGCCATTGTATCACGATACAAAGCTTGAATTTCGGGATTTATATTTGAACAATGAAAATATTTTAAAGTAATTTCCAAAACAATTTGTGTGTGAAGAGAAACTTACCTTTCCAGGCCCCGTTGGAACAATGAAGTGCAGGCTCAGTTTCAATCCAGTTTATGCTCTAGGAGGAGGAGCCAACCCAATGACCCGATTATTTTCTTTGATGAAGCAGAAGCGTTTATCCGTGTAACTGATCTGCTTTCCTGCTTACATGGTACAATTATGGAAAGACATCAGTGAATAGCATCTGATCAATAGTCAGGAATATTAAAATTTAACTGCGTTTTCCACATAAAAATAAATACTTTCACTTTCAGTTCATGTGAAATGCTAGTCATTTCCTTGCACATGTTCTGGCTCCACGGTGGTGGAACGAACTCCCCGTTGAGGTCAGAACTATATGAGACGGGTGCGTGGGGGTTGGACCCAAAATGCACGACTCAGAAACAATAGTAATATAAAGACCCCTCAGGGCTTTATTCGGGACGAATCCCAGGAGAGTAGTCAACACAAGCAAAGTCCATACACGTAGATCCAGCCAAACAAAAAGTAAACAAACAAAAAGCACGGTGCCGAGGGAAGAGGCAAACTCGTAGTCGGTAGACATGCAGGGAGGTCCGGTAGCAGGAGAGCTGTCAGCGGGGCAGATGAACAGACGGACGGCAGGCAGAGGCGTAGTCGTGGACGAAGCGGGAGTCGAAACCATGAAACAATCAGCGAAGCAAAAGTACAAAAACGGTAGGCAAGGACGAAGTCAAAAAACAAACGATGGTCACAAAACAGAAATCAATAAACAATGGTCGGTAAACAAGCGTGGATCGTAACGTGTAATCAAACAGTAAATAATGCTCAAGAGTTGCGTGGTAAACAGAGGCAGACAATTTCGCAGTGAACAGTTGCGCGACTGGGCTATAAATGCAGGTGTAGACAGGTGTAGACAATTAGTTAGAGCGTAGCAAGGAAATGGAAAACAGGTGCGATGGATGACAAGTTTAACAAGGAGATTAGTAATCGTTAGTAATAAACCTATCCTGCCCTAGCATTAGTAAATTAGTAAATGACATGCACGAGAAACGTAAGGTAACATGAACACATGATTAGTCTTGTTAGTTTCTACCCAATCCTGATCTAGCGTTAGTAGTTTTAGTAAATAGACAAATAGAAACATTAGGGGAGTGAAGGACAGAACGAGAGAGAGAGAGAGAGAGAGAGAGAGAGAGAGAGAGAGAGAGAGAGAGAGAGAGAAAAGGCGGAACGCAAGGTTTGCGGAAAAACATGTAAAAGTGTATGCATAACAACGACCAGTTAACGTAACAATAAACATAAATCGAAACATAACACAAAGCGAAACTAAGACGATAATCACTCAACATAACCAGGTAATATAATCGTAACAAGAAATAAACTAAACAACATGACGAACCTAGACTAACATAATACATGATAAGACACTACGTGACTAAGACAACATGAATAAACATAAAACATGGCGAGACAGACCTGAAACGTGACACTATAGAATCTCTCCCCACCTTCAAGCGCAAGCTGAAGACGCACCTCTTCAAGCAGCACCTCTCCCCATCCCTCCCTACCTCCCTGTGAACCTTAATTGTTGTCTCTGTGACTTGCTTTGTGTATCGGTATTTTTAGTTGGCTAGGTAAGCAGTGTTTGGATAGTTAACTTTGGTGACTTTTGCTCTGTTTGTTTGTTCGTTTGTTCAAAAAAGAAAAAAGAAAAAAAAAAGGCCCTTGTCCTTATCTTTGTTGTACAGGTAGCAGTTGAAATTGTACTTACCTCTAGGGTCTTTCAGCGAACTTATCCCTGGTTATGGGTATGCACTTTGTTGTACGTCGCTCTGGATAAGAGCGTCTGCCAAATGCCAATAATGTAATGTAATGTAATGTTTGTCACGTGGTTTACTATAAAACAAGCAACTATGAACACATTCAGAATTATTGGCACCTTTGCAAAAAAAAATACTGTGTGTACTGTACCTTTAATAAAGCATGTTTATGATGATTAATATCACCATTTGGCCTGTATCAGTGTTTTTAATGATTTTGATGTATGTTCGGTTTATTACAGATGGAGAAAATATATGCTCTGCTTGAAGATAGTAGACTGGAGAGTTTCTACAATAAATTTCTTGAACTTGGTGTGAAAGATGAGAAAGACTTCATTGATAGCATTGATGATGAAACCTTAAAAGAAATGGGTAAGTTGTCATGTATGTGTTATTGTGAAATGAACACAATGCAGAACACTTAAGAGATTACGTACATAATATCTTGGTATGCACTGGTGTTCATGATGACGTCTATCTTAACAGATGCTCCAGGTCCTGTAGAATGTTTTTTAAAAAAACCCCACACATTTAGTAATGCATGGCACTTAATCCTACATCACTTTCAACCTTCTTCCCTCCATTGGTATTGCATGGTACTGCATGTGGTGAAATTTATGTAGCAATAGATCTTTATTTTTTAATATTACAAATTCTAAGACAAATCTTGAACACCAGTACGTACCAAGATATTTAAATAACAAAACAATGCACCCCCCAATGAGCGTACAAGACTTCCATTTTAATTTCTTTTGAATCCAATTCACTTATAATTATCTGCTTATATAAGTACACATACCATATAATTAAATATTAAGTGTTTATAGACAAGACTATACAGTTTAAAGCATTACATTTTTATTGGAAAAAAATGTTTATGCAGGTGGTTTTAATTTTGTGGCTGATCAGTGAATATACTTTATGATATATCATTTTACAATCCTTTTTACACCACTTTGTTTTATTTTGGGGCCTTAAGTCATTTTATTTATGAAATCATTTTATTTATGAAATGTGTATTAAGTGTCCAGACACCAAACTGTCTGTATGCCTGTTTTTAAAGTTAGGGGATGTAACTGAAATATTTCTCCCTCAGGGTTAAGTCAAGTGGAGAAGAAGAGATTTGAAACTATGCGGACACGCATTGGAAGGCTTGGAAGAGTTAAAAAGTCAATGCAGAATTTCGGTGTGAAATACACATTCCCCAAATGTCCTGAGCTCAGGGAGATCAACGGTAGGACAACATTCTGCATTGAATATGAAAACTATTTAAAACCCTCTTTCAAACCCTCTGGCCAGCCCAGAAAAGGAAAATGACTTTGCATATTGCAGAGAATATCAGTATGTGTGGTTGTATGTATGGATGTATGGTTCCGGAGACCCAAACGCAGGTCAGGGAATTTCCTCAAAAGGCAGGAAATTTCAGTTTTTTATTCAGAAAACACAGTGCCAAATCGAGTTGTTGAAGAATAGTAAGGGCACGATAATAAGGTCAAAAAGTTTAACGAGCAGAAAGACAAAGGTACAAAATCGCAAAGCAAGAGAGTCGAAAAAACAGAATGTAGATCAAAAACCAAAAATCAATAGCAAACAAAACCAAAGGGGCAAGGCAAACTCGAAAATCAGGCAAAGGGGTGCCTTAAATACCACCACCTTTACAACCACCGCCCCCCTCACTGTGCCCTTCCCCCCCTCTAGGCCCATCCCTTCCTTTTCCACTTTCTCCCCCCATACAGACTTTGATGTTTCTCAACTCCTGCTCTGCCACCGCCCTACAACCTGTGCCCTTGACCCTATCCCCTCTTCTCTTCTCCAAACTATCACACCTGACATTCTCCCAATTGTCACCTCCCTTGTCAACTCCTCCCTGTTTTCTGGCTGTTTTCCGGCATCCTCCAAGAGGGCCCACATCACTCCGCTGCTAAAAAAGCCTACCCTGGATCCCTCCATCATCCAGAACTACCGCCCGGTATCTCTTCTTCCTTTCCTTTCTAAAACTATAGAACGAGCCGCTTCTACTGAACTTTCTTCTTTCTTTTCTAACAACAACCTGCTAGACCCCCATCAGTCTGGCTTCAGATCGGGCCACTCGACAGAGACTGCGCTCCTCTCCGTCAGTGAGTCACTCCATGCCGCACGAGCAGCCTCCCTCTCCTCTGTCCTCATTCTTCTAGATCTCTCTGCTGCCTTCAACACTGTGGATCACTCCATCCTCCTGTCTGCCCTGTCAGCAACGGGCATCTATGGCACAGCCCTGGACTGGATTGAGTCCTACCTCTCTGGTCGCTCCTTCCAGGTTGCCTGGGCTGGTTCGGTATCGACACCTCGGCCCCTTGCCACAGGAGTTCCCCAGGGCTCAGTCCTTGGCCCTCTTCTTTTTTCTCTTTACACTCGCTCCCTTGGCCCTGTGATCACTGCACATGGGCTATCCTACCACTGCTACACGGACGATACCCAACTCTTCTAGTTCCCGCTGTCTGATACGCAGGTTTCAGCCCGTATCTCTGCTTGCCTGAGGGACATCCAGAGCTGGATGGACAACCACCATCTAAAGCTCAACCCAGGCAAGACTGAAATGATCATCCCTGCTAATACCTCTCCCCATCTGGATCTCTCCATTTCCCTCGGGGATACCACACTCGCGCCGTCACCCAGTGCAAGGAACCTCGGCGTGGTGATGGACAGCAGACTGTCCCTTTCCGAGAACATTGCAGCGGTGACCCAGTCTTGCAGGTTGTTCCTATACAACATACGGAGAATCCTCCCCTTTCTCACCCCTTACTCGACCCAGCTCCTGGTCCAAGCGATGGTTCTGTCCCGCCTGGACTACTGCAATTCCCTCTTGGCTGGCCTCCCAGCATCCGCCATCAGACCCCTCCAACTCATCCAGAATGCAGCAGCTCGTCTGGTCTTCAACCTTCCCAAATACTCACACGTCACCCCCCTGCTTACTTCCCTCCACTGGCTGCCTGTCATGGCTCGCATCAAATTCAAAACATTGGTGCTACCCTTCCAAGCAATTAAAGGGTCTTCCCCAGCTTATCTACAAAAAATCATCAGACCCTACACCCCTGCCAACCTCTTCGTTCAGCCTCCACAGGCCGCTTGGCACCTCCCCCTCTCTGAACCTCCACCTCACGCTCACGACTACTGTCTGTTCTGGCTCCACGGTGGTGGAACGAACTCCCTGTTGAGGTCAGAACTGTAGAATCTCTCCCCACCTTCAAGGGCAAGCCGAAGACACACCTCTTCAAGCAGCACCTCTCCCCATCCCTCCCTACCTCCCTGTGAACCTTAACTGTTGTCTCTGTGACTTGCTTTGTGTATCGGTATTTTTAGTTGGCTAGGTAAGCAGTGTTTGGATAGTTAACTTTGGTCACTTTTGCTCTGTTTGTTTGTTCGTTTGTTCAAAAAAAAAAAAGAAAAAAAAATTGGCCCTTGTCCTTATCTTTGTTGTACAGGTAGCAGTTGAAATTGTACTTACCTCTAGGGTCTTTCAGCGAACTTATCCCTGGTTATGGGTATGCACTTTGTTGTACGTCGCTCTGGATAAGAGCGTCTGCCAAATGCCAATAATGTAATGTAATGTAATGTTTGTCACGTGGTTTACTATAAAACAAGCAACTATGAACACATTCAGAATTATTGGCACCTTTGCACAAAAAAATACTGTGAACTAAAAAAAATAATATAGTTATTGACATCAACCCTGTATATACTACAATTTTAGTATTAACATTTTATCTCTCCTGTATCATTAATATCTTTACACATCATTATTATCATATATTATTATTATTAATATTATTATTGTTGTTGTTATTATTATTATTATTATTATTATTATTATTATTATTATTATTATTATTATGTTTATGAATCATGCTTAATTGTAGTGTTTTTCATTATGATTGATTGGGGTGATGCCTCAATGTTATTCTCCAAATGGGCTGTTAATTTGACATCGCTGTTGTGGAATATGTTTCACCGTCTGTTTGGTTAAGGCTGTTCTCTTTTCTTCCACCAACAGGTATGTATCCATAACCAGTTTAGTAGAAACAATGCCCACCCAAGGTCAGGCATCCAGAGTTTTATCAATTTAGTGTATTGGTTTTTGGTTGGTTTATGGTTTTTATCTTTGCCTGGTTTTGGACTTCCTGTGTTTTCTGGATTTCGTGTTTGTACTTTCACCTGTGTGGGCTGCCTTCCTGTTTTTGAACTCTGCCTGTTTTCTGATGACACTTATGATTACCCTGGATACACCCAACAAACAGTTAGTGGATTTTGCATTTGATATGACTAAATTTTGTCTTGCACGCAGAGCAGGGAATATGGAGACTAAAGAAGGAGAGGAAGGAGATGTACATCGAGGGGAGTGGATGCCAGGGAACACAAGGCAGGCCTTGTGTCTGCTATGCCAGTGGAGAAAGCAGTTTTTCAGCCTGATGTACCTGCATAAGACTGGAAGTGTCATAAGTGTCTGGAAATGTCTCTGTGTCCTCAAAAGTGGAAAAAGCCCCAGGGCTTTGTGTGCAGCCCAGGTTGCTGTGTTATAGCAGGGTGAAAAATGTGTGTCTCAAAGTGAATTTTTCGATGTTGTTCATTTCACTAATGCCTGTTGGCTCTCCCTCAATTTATGGACATTAAAATAATTTTTTTTTGGATTATCTCTTTATAAATAGGCCATATTACACCACAAAGGGGAAAGCAATTTTACAAACTCATTTTACAAATTTTACAAACTGAGACACATGCACTGTGATCACATCCGTACTGCACAGTGCCTTCCTCAGAGACTGAGTTCCCTAAGCTGAACGGGAAAAGCTTCAGATTCCCAACTTGTGAGATGCTGCACACAAAGAGTTATTTACTTACAGTGGGGCAAAAAAGTATTTAGTCAGCCACCAATTGTGCAAGTTCTCCCACTTAAAAAGATGAGAGGCCTGTAATTTTCATCATAGGTATACCTCAACTATGAGAGACAAAATGAGAAAAAAAAATCCAGAAAATCACATTGTCTGATTTTTAAAGAATTTATTTGCAAATTATGGTGGAAAATAAGTATTTGGTCAATAACAAAAGTTAATCTCAATACTTTGTTATATACCCTTTGTTGGCAATGACAGAGGTCAAACGTTTTCTGCAAGTCTTCACAAGGTTTTCACACACTGTTGCTGGTATTTTGGCCCATTCCTCCATGCAGATCTCCTCTAGAGCAGTGATGTTTTGGGGCTGTCGCTGGGCAACACGGACTTTCAACTCCCTCCAAAGATTTTCTATGGGGTTGAGATCTGGAGACTGGCTAGGCCACTCCAGGACCTTGAAATGCTTCTTACGAAGCCACTCCTTCGTTGCTCGGGCGGTGTGTTTGGGATCATTGTCATGCTGAAAGACCCAGCCACGTTTCATCTTCAATGCCCTTGCTGATGGAAGGTGGTTTTCACTCAAAATCTCACGATACATGGCCCCATTCATTCTTTCCTTTACACGGATCATTCGTCCTGGTCCCTTTGCAGAAAAACAGCCCCAAAGCATGATGTTTCCACCCCCATGCTTCACAGTAGGTATGGTGTTCTTTGGATGCAACTCAGCATTCTTTCTCCTCCAAACATGACAAGTTGAGTTTTTACCAAAAAGTTCTATTTTGGTTTCATCTGACCATATGACATTCTTCCAATCCTCTTCTGGATCATCCAAATGCTCTCTAGCAAACTTTAGACGGGCCTGGACATGTACTGGCTTAAGCAGAGGGACACGTCTGGCACTGCAGGATTTGAGTCCCTGGCGGCGAAGTGTGTTACTGATGGTAGCCTTTGTTACTTTGGTCCCAGCTCTCTGCAGGTCATTCACTAGGTCCCCCCGTGTGGTTCTGGGATTTTTGCTCACCGTTCTTGTGATCATTTTGACCCCACGGGGTGAGATCTTGCATGGAGCCCCAGATCGAGGGAGATTATCAGTGGTCTTGTATGTCTTCCATTTTCTAATAATTGCTCCCACAGTTGATTTCTTCACACCAAGCTGCTTACCTATTGCAGATTCAGGCTTCCCAGCCTGGTGCAGGTCTACAATTTTGTTTCTGGTGTCCTTTGACAGCTCTTTGGTCTTGGCCATAGTGGAGTTTGGAGTGTGACTGTTTGAGGTTGTGGACAGGTGTCTTTTATACTGATAACGAGTTCAAACAGGTGCCATTAATACAGGTAACGAGTGGAGGACAGAGGAGCCTCTTCAAGAAGAAGTTACAGGTCTGTGAGAGCCAGAAATCTTGCTTGTTTGTAGGTGACCAAATACTTATTTTACCGAGGAATTTACCAATTAATTCATTAAAAATCCTACAATGTGATTTCCTGGATTCTTTCTCCCCATTCTGTCTCTCATAGTTGAAGTGTACCTATGATGAAAATTACAGGCCTCTCTCATCTTTTTAAGTGGGAGAACTTGCACAATTGGTGGCTGACTAAATACTTTTTTGCCCCACTGTAAGTGTGTCTGCACAAGACCATTCACAATAGTCACATGGATAGAATTCAAGGTCAAATAGCCAATTGCCTATATTTTGAATGTCATTAGTCACTGCTATGGGAATACATTAGTATACACTGAATTAATATTGCAATAGTGCAATTATACAACAGCAATAATAACATAAATATTGCTGTTGTACAATTGCAGTAATACACTCAAGTCATCACTATTGTGCTGATCTACTCCACAATGACAATATCTCACAGCAAGTCACTCCTCTTGTATTATTGTAAAATAAAACTAAACTCAGTGAGTACTTTATTAGGAACACCTGTACACCTACTTATGCGTGCGATTATCTAATCAGATACAGGTCAGGAGCTTAATGTTCACCTCAACCATCAGAATGGGGAAAAAATGTGATCTCAGTGATTTCAACCATGGCATGATTGTTGGTGCCAGATGGGCTGGTTTGAGTATTTTTCTGTGACTGCTGATCTCCTGGGATTTTCACGCTCAGCAGCCTCTAGAGTTTACTCCGAAAAAACAAAAAACATCCAGTGAGCGGCAGTTGTGCGGACGGAAAGGCCTTGTTGATGAGAGAGGTCAACAGAGAATGACCAGACTGGTTCGAGCTCACAGGAAGGCTACGGTAACTCAGATAACCACTCTGTACAATTGTGGTGGGCAGACTCTCTCAGTGTGTTCTCAGTTAATCAAAAGAGCTGATTTAATTCAAAGTTAATCAAAAAGACCATTGCTGGTGCCTTTGCCTCGAATGTTTCATTTTGTCCTTTTCCAGCTTTTAGAAAATGTGTGTAATGCTTTGTATCCCTTCTCGTGTAAAAGAGCACATGTCAGACCTCAGAAAGCCATTGAATATGAATTAGTACTGTATAGATCTTGGGTTTTCCACATACAGTATTTAGTGTCTTTAGATAGCTCATTGTGGGAAATAGTTGTGTCATTGGTGGTGTGGTACACTGGTTGCTGAATAAAGATCTTGTAGGAATAAACCACAGGTAATGCAAGTTACCTGTGAGTCGGCATCCAGCTGTGCTACAAAGGTTAATCAGATTTGTTAGACATGCAGAGATAACATCAGCAGGGCCATTGTTGTTACCGCCATCTTGTTTTTCCTGTAAACCCTGGGTATATAGAGGGAAACGTTGAATAGTTTGAGGAGATTCGATAATATGTCTTCCTGTGCATGTATAGCCATTCATATTGCACCTTTCCAGGTAATTATATTTCCGCATTGCACAGTGTTGAATAAATTGAATTCATTTGAACCTGCATCCTCTTGACTCGCACCACTGCACACTTAGCAGGTTAGAGTCCTAACAGACATAGACAACCTAGGATACCTGCACCCTGTAGTCACTCGCCTATACACCAGTGCCGTCACAAGATACATACTAAGTGTACCATTGTAGGCTATACAGGCCACAGGCACGTCCGCGTCTATACAAATAGATAGCAATCATATAGAGCCACACTATTGGCGGACATTTGCAGTTCCTTTTGTTGAATTGTTAGAACAGAAGAGCAGTTGAACTTAACTTAACTTGAACTTAGGGCGGCCTGTAGCATAGTGGTTAAGGTAAATGACTGGGACCCGCAAGGTTGGTGGTTCTAATCCTAGTGTAGCCGCAATAAGATCTGCACAGCCGTTGGGCCCTTGAGCAAGGCCCTTAACCCTGCATTGCTCCTGCTTAGATAGTTATCAACTGTACGTCGCTCTGGATAAGAGCATCTGCCAAATGTCAATAATGTAATGTAATCTTTTGGAGTCTGATAAATGAGAAAAAAGTTAAATTAACCCTGTTCTAGTAGCATTGGTCAGACTACACGCGTTTCCTTTCCCTCTCAGATACTTCCGCCTTTTGGTGTATTTTGGGGGTTCTTACAAACCTAAGAGTTATTTGTTACATGATATTTATGCATTAACAACCATCGGATAAACTTCTAAATAGTTAACCATTAACAAATATATTAACTGACTTTTTCATTCCAATATGAATTGATTTAATTAATGATGTACAGATACATTAACAGCTGTTCAGATTAAGCTCTCAGTTAGTAGTTAGTTAACTGCATTAGTTCATGCCAATTTGCGGAACCTTTTTTTGAAGTGTTACCACATCACTAGTGTGACATGAATTCACCTTTTACAGAGAATTCTCATATCATGCTTCTCGGGAAATCAAAATAATGCTAGGCGGTGGTTTCAAAATAAAAATAAACAAAGTATCTATCAATCTTGAAATATGAGCCCAATATTTTATGAATTGGAGCTTTATGAATTGGCGTGTCGCTACATTGGGTGTAGGGACCTGGGATGGTCCAGAATATACGCAGCAAAATATACCTGTACAGCAAAAAATATCCAGTACTTCCATGCAGTCGTGTTTTTATTAAATTACATCAGCAGATGGCGATAGAGTACGTACTATGCCGTTGCTGGCCAACATTTCGGTGTCCTCTTAAGGCCTAGGCCTTCTTGCGAGAAATTCGATGTTATACTGTTGTATTAATTATATAACCGTCATTACCAATAGTAATTTGAAGTAATTTGAAGAGCCTTTTATTTGTTTGTTTTTGGCGAGTGTGCCGTTTTTGAGCTCTTTTTGAATAACTGAATTTAAATCTAATATAAACACCATAATTATTTTCGCCAACTCTTGTATTCCAATCGGGATTTAAGAACGGCACTGAGAATAGGAATGGAGTCAGGAAATAATCATTTTCACATTTCCATATCAGGCATTGTTAAGTGTCTCAGCGGATATGGACAGTGACCAGGAGATCATTTTACATGATCGACACTAAAACACTAAATACGGAGAATGATTCTGACAAAATTGACAATTGTATACGCATACACCGACTTTTTCACTTTTTATGAGGTCTTTCATTCACGAGAGGCGAAGTACATAGATGATGTCACTGATCTGTCACCGTCGGAATGGTGTCACCGTGCGTGGCGTGCAGACGAAAATAAAGAAAGCCTGTCAGAAGTTTCGGGTCTCCGTGGTAACGTGGATTCTCTCGCGATCTCAACGGATCTGCTCCCTGGAGACGAAACGAACGGAAAACATTCAAACAAGGACTTTTTCCTCTTCTGTTGCATCTGTAACGAGATATCTGGTCGTCACACGAAGTAGCTATCATATTTATCTGAGGGGGACAAAAGCAGTGAGCTATTAAACTGGTCATACTCAATGACTTAATTAAAGTGCTCTGTGCCGTACAATTCTGCCTTATATAGTGTGTGTGTGTGTGTGTGTGTGTGTGTGTGTGTGTGTTTGTGTGAGTTTTTACCATGGATCTTACAAAGTTTGGATTGTGGTTGTCCGTTGAATATAGCACAGACTAGAATACAGACTGTAGGAGTGACTATACACAGTCAATCATTTTCTCAAATTAGTGTTGATTCATCTGGTGTTAAGTGGGAGGGAGCTCATTATCATCCTTCTGCCAAGAAAACAGGTAAAACCCCAAAGGTAATCTCCCCCAGGAGAACCCCCCCCCCCCCCCCCCCACACACACACACACACTCACCACCACCTCATACACACCCACACACACACACTCACACACACACTCACCACCACCGCCTCACACCCACACACACTCACACACACCACCATCACCTCACACACTCACACACACACACACACACACACACTCACACACCCACACACACACACACACACACCACCACCTCACAAACTTGGGCCAAGTAGCCAGGAGTCATGGCAACAGACAGCAGAACCCATTCTATGCAGACATATCATACGCACAAGTTCTTTCACACGTAAGTATGAACTTTGTGTTTGTGTAAGGTCTTTAAGTGTGTGTGGGCATGTGTGTGAGAGAGAGTTTGTGCAAGTGTGTGCCTGTGTTAGTGTGTGTGTCCATGCATGCTTTTGTGCACATACAGTACATGTGTGTTTTTGTGTGTGTGGTCTGTGTATGTGTTTATTTGTATGTGTGTGTTTGTGTGTGTTTATATGTGTGTGTATGTGTATGTATGTATATGTGTGTGTTTGCATGTGCATGCATGTGTGTGTTTGTGTGTGTGTGTGTGTGTTTTTATGTGTGTGTGTATATGTGTGTGTTTGTATGTGCATGCATGTGTGTGTGTGTGTGTGTGTGTATATGTGTGTGTTTGTATGTGCATGCATGTGTTTGTGTGTGTCTGTGTATGTGTTTGTTTGTATGTGTGTGTTTGTATGTGCATGCATGTGTGTGTTTGTGTGTGTTTATATGTGTGTGTATGTGTATGTGTGTATATGTGTGTGTTTGTATGTGCATGCATGTGTGTTTGTGTGTGTCTGTGTATGTGTTTGTTTGTATGTGTGTGTTTGTATGTGCATGCATGTGTGTGTTTGTGTGTGTTTATATGCGTTTGTCTGGCCCTCCTCCACTGACTTCTCTCATTAACATGTGCTGCTCAGTGGATGTTTTTTGTTTTTCACACCATTCTGAGTAAACTCCAGAGACTGTTGTCCGTTAAAATCCCAGGAGATCAGCAGTTACAGAAATACTCAAACCAGCCCGTCTGGCATCACATTTTCCCCCATTCTGAAGCTCCCGACCCGTGTCTGCATGATTTTATGCATTGTACTGCTGCCACACAATTGGCTGATTATATAATCACATGAATAAGTAGGTGTACAGGTGTTCCTAATAAAGTATTCAGTGTGTGAAGAAAAATACAAACAAAATACACTCCCAAACTGTCTTAGTCTCTCTGTGAGAGCAAGTCGCAAGTTGCATTCACACACACTCAGTGGTTAGCCTCCTTCCTTTGTGTTCTAACTATTCTCCACCGTGCCTTTGTGCCAAACCGCATCGCTAAAAAAACCTTTTAAATTTCTGACAAGACTGATCTCAGCATTAAAAAAATAACCATAACCGTAGTAAAAAAAAAAAGTCCAGAATCTGCTCTGGGAAAATGTCTGCTGTTATTACAGTATTTCGCAATCAAATACTTACAGTAATTGGAGCATGAAAAAAGAAAAAAAAAAATACGACAGTAACAACGGCAACTGATATGCAGGAGTTCACTGCCAGGTCAGAGCCAACAGCTGTAGCTAAACTTGTCGGGCAGTCATGTGACCGAGACTCAGCCAATCACCAAATTACAAACCTTATTTGCATATCCATCGATGTCAGGAACAGACAACTGTGGAGCACAGTTGAAGTAGGCCACTTCTCTTTCTCACACACACACACACAGTGTTCTGGCCCCTGTTCCCATGGTAATACAATCACAAACAGAGGACGTTTCCAGACATTATATCATTATCTATGGCAGCACTGCTGCAGTGTTTGTCGGTATTAGCTCCTACCGCGCGCTACACCACCTGATTTCACTGCTTATTTCACCGGCTTGGTTCAGATAATACACTAATTAGTGAAATCACTAATAGCGCACAGTAGAAGGAAATACCTGCAGGCATTGCGGCCCGCAGGACGTGGAGTTGAGTGGCCCTGGTCTACCGAGTGCACCTGCAGCAATGTGTACCTGCAAAATGTTTCTGTAGCACTGTGCACCAAAAGTACAGCAGGAATCACAATGTCACTTACCTAAACACCCTCAGGACAAAATAAAGAATGACTTCATCTAATGCATACTCCAGACCACAAAGTCCTGGAACCGCCCAAGAAATGAAAGAAGACTCCCGTGTCATCTCCCTATGGCCACCGTCCCACAGAGATCAACCTTTTTTAGGTGAGGTCACAAATGCAGTGCGCGATTAGAACGTTTCCAGCTGAACATTCTAATGCTGATGTAACAATCACGACTGGTAATGGACACCAATGGAGTTCTAGAACAGTGACTTTGGATTTTTTTTTTCTGTATTTTTATTTTTTTTTATACAGAAAACCTACTCTTCAAAGGGTTAAAGATCAAACAGCTGGATTTGGTCACCTAAATGCAGAACGAAAGCCTGACTGAAACGGGCTTTGCAGAAAGCCATCAGGCACATTCGCAGAATGGTCACTAGAAGAGCGTTCGTTCATTTTTGCACGACATTTATGTATTTCATTATTTATTTTACCAGTAAAATCTACCGAGAACCTGGTTCTCTTTTGCAGTGGCAACAAGGGGAATGCTACAGAGCGCAGGGATTGTTTCACACACAGTTTGTCCAGGCCCTCAGGGCTAACATCCCAACTGGTCTGGAAAGAGCCACAGGACTGCTAATGATTTTAGCAAGTGAGGCACTCAAGTTTAATTAATATCTGATCTGAAGGGGAACATATCAACACATTACTGCGCTGTAGCATGGAGGGCCGTTTGGTCCAGAGGAAGGACAGCCCCCTGGTGGTAGACCTACCATACTACCGTACTTCCAGCAACCAACCTGGTGTTGCCCGGGGCCGGTTCCACAAAGCAGGATTACTGAGTTAGCTGGATAACTGCACTGAGTAAAACCCTCAAAGCAGGATTACTGAGTTAGCTGGATAATTGCACTGAGTAAAACCCACAAAGCAGGATTACTGAGTTAGCCGGATAACTACACTGAGTAAAACCCTCAAAGCAGGATTACTGAGTTAGCTGGATAATTGCACTGAGTAAAACCCACAAAGCAGGATTACTGAGTTAGCTGGATAACTGCACTGAGTAAAACCCTCAAAGCAGGATTACTGGAGTTAGCTGGATAACTGCACTGAGTAAAACCCTCAAAGCAGGATTACTGAGTTATCCAGATAACAGCACTGAGTAAAACCATCAAAGAGGGATTGCTGAGTTAGCTGGATAACTGCACTGAGTAAAACCCACAAAGCAGGATTACTGAGTTAGCTGGATAACTGCACTGAGTAAAACCCTCAAAGCAGGATTACTGAGTTATCCAGATAACAGCACTGAGTAAAACCATCAAAGAGGGATTGCTGAGTTAGCTGGATAACTGCACTGAGTAAAATCCTCAAAGCAGGATTACTGAGTTAGCTGGATAACTGCACTGAGTAAAACCCTCAAAGCAGGATTACTGAGTTATCCAGATAACAGCACTGAGTAAAACCATCAAAGAGGGATTGCTGAGTTAGCTGGATAACTGCACTGAGTAAAATCCTCAAAGCAGGATTACTGAGTTAGCTGGATAACTGCACTGAGTAAAACCCTAAAAGCAGGATTACTGGGTTAGCCGGATAACAGCACTGAGTAAAACCCTCAAAGCAGGATTACTGCATTAGCTGGATAACTGCACTGATTAAAACCCTCAAAGCAGGATTACTGGGTTAGCCGGATAACAGCACTGAGTAAAACCCTCAAAGCAGGATTACTGCATTAGCTGGATAACTGCACTGAGTAAAACCCACAAAGCAGGATTGCTGAGTTAGCTGGATAACTGCACTGAGTAAAACCCACAAAGCAGGATTACTGAGTTAGCCAGATAACTGACTTAATCCATTACCACAGAGAGGTGGGGGGTGACAGTGGACTCCCACACCCATTTTTATTTAAAATTCAACTTGCAACACTTTCATTGGTATCCATTTTATATTTAGCAACATAGGTGTTGGAAGACAGATGTAGTCCCTTCTTTGTCTAAGGTCTCTCCGACAGAGATTTGCAAATGCGTTCCTTAAGCGCCACCACAATGCTTCACATTTTAGACATTTTTCCCGTGGCTGAAGACAGTTATTTAAAGACAGCACAAAATAAAAATAGTGTCAGAGCCCCGTCACGCCCACACAACACCTCTACTATACGCACTATATACGTAGTTCACAAGAAAGCGGCAACACCAAAATTACCGTGTGCAAAAGCCAAAAAGCGATTTCTTTCTTGGAAAAGCCCACACTGCAAGCCCTGAGCTCATTCCAGTGTGTGACTGCTATCAGAATAACATCTTGGAAACAGAGGATGTTCTAATATGGCACCTCCCACGGCGATGCGGCTCGAGCGCGAGAACAGTGTGTACAATCGCCGTCCTCTTGCGTGCGTTTATATTTTCAGCTGCCACGTGTGCAGAGAGACAGCAACGCAGAGCAAGCCGCAGCGTATGCCCCCTGCCCGAGACAGCCAAAGTTACGTTAAATGGCAGATGGACTGCATTTATATAGCGCTTTTATCCAACGCTTTTATCCAAATCGATGCCTCTCACTCACCCATTCACACACACACACACACACACACACACACACACACACACACACACACACACACACACACACACACACAGTTCCCTTTTGACCACAGATTTTACGTTGTTGTTTTTTTTTTTACTTCCCACACTTTTCTTTTTAGCCCACGAGGACAGAGGGCAGGCGTCTGGCAGTCGGAGACGTTCCGATTCTACCCCCGATCCTGGGTGTGCCGAAGGGTCCCCAGAGCAAGCCGTCTTTACCGTTCAGACATTCATGTACCAGTCAGTTCAGGTTATTACTTTTATAGAAAATTATACTCAATAATTTATGACAGCGATGAAGGCCACATGATTATTATTATTATTATTATTATTATTATTATTATTATTATTATTATTATTATTATTCAAAAAAAGTTTTTGTCGCTGGGGTGTTACGTTATAGGTACATAAAACTGTACCCGTAACCACAATTTCACAAATCGTTTGTGCCTTTTTTGCTTGAAAGGGGTGTCGTATTTCAATGTACATTTGACAAATATGCACCTCCAGTGTACATCTACTTATGAGAGAGTTGCTCTTGTAGTTGTTGTTAATTACACTGGCGGTTTGACATTTTGTGAGTATGTGCGCTATGATGCCGTGACCCGTATTTAGCCCGTATTTAGTCACGGCTGCTCCCACGGTTTAAGCGCTGTTTGCATCAGCCAGCCGGGGGGGGGGGGGGGGGATTTGCAGATGCCGAGTCGCTGTCTGACACGCTATGCTGCGAGTACAAGTGCGTAAACAGGGATCCCTAGGAGGGAGTAGGTGTGTGTGTGTGTGTGTGTGTGTGTGTGTGTGTGTTTGTTCGGGGGGGCGTATTGGGCATTGGACTTGGCGGGGGAGGGGGTGTAAAAAGCGGCCTCACGAATCGTTCGTGCCGAAGCAAAGCCGCGCATCAGATCGAATTGTGCTGTGTGGACTCAAGATACCTTCCACTGTGGCTGTGCATCCGAAGCACGACTCGTGCTTTTCCCGCAATGCAGTGGGCTACCAATTAGGTTTTAATACTCCATAGATAAACATGTACCAAATTCAGCTGAATATACTTTATATTTAGTAGGCTACTGCTTGTACAAAACGTTTCAGAAGATGTATCTTTATAATGAAAAAATATATGATTGCAAAATATATCCTTATTAAAAAACATTTCGCCAACATAAAACAAAATATCAATATACATTTGAGCTAATATCGAAGTGGAATTATCTGTAGGCACCCTAAATCCGAACAATGGTGTACATTTTGCATTTGGATGTTAGTGATCCTGACTCCACGGTACATCGTGACCTCGCGCCCGAAGGATATACAAGCTATCTTGTGCCCTGAGAGTAAATAGTCCTCACTGGTTCAAAACACGCGAACGCTGCCGTGCCTTTCGTGAGTGATACCTCTTGGCAAATTGAATCAGTCAGACATGCTGGCCAGACTCTCGTCTGGACCCCTTCCCAAGTGCGGCAGTTGCGTGACTGACCTGCTCTCGCCTCGTCGTGTGTTGCGTGAGAAGTTATTAATGTGTGCTACCGCTCATAAGAACATCTGACGCGGTCTCTGACACTACCTGATAAAACGTTACGTGTCACGCAGCAACCGGAGGGAGACTGCGAGTCGGCAAGGCCAGCAGTAAGGTGTGTTCTATATTTCAGCTCCCGTCTGGGACGAACTGGTCGTAACTAGAAGAAAGACAATGTATATATTTTTAAATATATATAAAAGAAAGCATAAATATTCCGTAACTAAAAGTGATTTATTAGCGTCAATACTGGGATGGATAACTTACAATAATTATATTTCGTCGGAATAAATTGATACATTTCACAAAGATAAACGTAGATCACATAGCCATATCCTAAGTTGGGACACTTGTCACTGAATGTGTGGCTGCGTTCGAAACCACATCCTAGCATACCACCTGTACTACATTTCAGGCTGTTTTTCTTCGAAATGTAGTACCAGTAGTATGCTAAATGTGCGGTATCGAACGTTTGTCGATGAGTTTGGAGAGCACACCAGAGCGTGAAAGGCCAGTGGAGACGTCACGACGTGTCAAGTACAGCAGTCACACAGAATGCGTGTCAGACTGCCTCGCGCTGGAACGCGCAGTTCTGACGCATCACGAAGGCAGTCACTGAGGAAGTATCAACCGACTCGCCCGAAGTGCGGGACGAAGACTACGGTCGATGTCGTGCCTCTCCCCCTCCCTCAGCCCCTGGGCGTCAGACACTGCCTTCCAGGAATCTCATGCTGCCAGGAGCAATTAAAAGAGCCGACTCGCCAGGCTGTTTCCGGCTCAACTCTTGACACTGTAAGCATTACACGTCATTTTTTTAAATCTTTTTTTATTTATTCATAACGCATACTAACGGAAGCGCGCACAGTTAATATAACACGTATCGGAGCAAATCTTTTTTTATTTTTATCTTACTGATCAGATAAGCTATATATTAAATTAAAATCTTGTCCCAATTTTTCTAAAATACAATAACACACAGATTTTCTGAGGCAGCAACAGTGGCCATGGATTTGCGGAGACTGCACACTTGGAAATTTGAACGTTTTCCCTGCTGGAAAAAAAAAAACAGCTCAAGCTAGATTTTGAAACAGCCCGTAGCAGATTGACCAGTTAGACCAGCTCAATAGGCTCATTCAAAATGATTGATCAATTCAAGCTATGTTTTGAAACAGATGGTAGCTGGTATTTCAAGCTGGTCATCAGCTGGATTTTACACCAGGGTTCTCTTATTCCTAGCATAATTAAAGAGAGGCGTCCAAAATTCTGTAGCGTGAGGTTCATATCTGCACCCTGCCACTCAAACAGGATGCCCCAGTCCAGCTGGGTTATGACTCATTTCAGGCAGTCGGCACCATTTTTTAAGGTTTTGTGTAGCTTGGCTGTTGGGGGTTGGGGGTGGGGGTGAAGCTTCTGGAAGCTTTCACAACATGAAACCAAAACTAACTGGTGACAATGTCAGGAATTCACTGACAGTATCACATCCAAGCACTAACCAAGCCCTGCTGAGTGTATGCTGAGATTGGGCAGGTTCAGGCCGACGGAGTGCTGAGCCCAGCATGGCATTGCAGACATTGACAAGAAGGAGAAGGAGATATACTTTACATTACATTACATTGTACTTAGCATGGGCGGCACGGATGGTGCAGTGGGTAGCACTGCCGCCTCACAGCAAGGAGGTCCTGGATTCGAATCCCCGTCGGCCAGGGCCTCTCTGTGCGGAGTTTGTATGTTCTCCCTGTGTCTGCGTGGGTTTCCTCCGGGTACTCCGGTTTCCTCCCACAGTCCAAAGACATGCACGTTAGGCTGATTGGAGAGTCTAAATTGCCCGTAGGTATGAGTGTGTGTGTGTGAGTGAATGAGTGAATGGTGTGTGTGCCCTGTGATGGACTGGCGACCTGTCCAGGGTGTATTCCTGCCTTTCGCCCAATGTATGCTGGGATAGGCTCCAGCCCCCCTGCGACCCTGTTCAGGATAAGCGGGTTAAGATAATGGATGGATGGATGGATGTACTTAGCATACGCTTTTATCCAAAGCGACGCCAAGCAAGGTCATAGAACAAACAACTGAACAGGTCAGATAAGGCGCAATTCGTATATGATTGGTTGTAAGGCCATGAACATAAGTCCAGTACACAGGTAGCCAGGTAGTTGGTAGAAATGTCAAGTCTGCGACTACCATACCGAGACATCTACAACTTCAGGAACTACAGTACCGCGACATACAAATTCAAAAGTCCTAGATTAAGGCACAAAATATGGGGACTTGAGCCAGCAACCCTCTGGGTCCCAGTGATGTACATGTACCTTAGCCGCTACGCTACAGGCTGCCCCCAAGATGCTGAAGGGTACAACAGCAATGTTGAACCTACTCCATATTATTTAACAGCAGTCGTCTCATTGGCTCGGGCGGTAAGAGCAGTCATCTCATTGGCTCAGGCGGTAAGAGCAGTCATCTCATTGGCTCAGGCGGTAAGAGCAGTCATCTCATTGGCTCGGGCGGTAAGAGCAGTCGTCTGGCAGTTGGAGGGTTGCCGGTTTGATCCCACACTGGAATGTTTCGAAGTGACCCTGAGCTAGACACCTAACCCCCAAAATGCTCCTGACGAGCTGGTTGGCGCCTTGCATGGCAGCTAATCATCGTTGGTGTGCGAGTGCGAGTGTGTGTACGACTCGGCGGATGAGAGGCATCAATTGTACTGCGCTTCGGACGAAAACGCGATATGACTGCCAACCATTTACCGTTAACAGCGAAAGCGAAGGCCCCCCTCGGTGAAGTCTACGCCCTCGGGGTGACCAGCAGGCCGTGGCTGGAGGGCCTCAGGGACCTGACACTGGCGCAAGCAGACGGCAGCTCTGCTATACCGTCAGGAGCTTCTCCATGTAAAGCCCTGTATGTAATAGTCCTCTCCTACCAGTGTATCCCAGCTCACACCATCCTTTTCTGAGACAAACACGCTTTCTCCAGCCCGCAGAACCTGAGGAGCTGCTCAAACCGTCATCCCTCAGATTATCCAATCAGCAAATGGCGCTGAGAGGGGAACAAGCCTCAGGGACCCAGCGTGTGTGTGTGTGTGTGTGAGTGTGTGTGAGTGTGTGTGTGTGTGTGAGTGTGTGTGTTTATGCATGTGTGTGTATGTGTGTGTGTCTGTGTGTTTGTGTGTGTCTATGCGTGTGTGTATGTGTGTGTTTGTGTCTATGCATGTGTGTGTGTATGTATGTGTGTGTGTCTATGCGTGTGTGTATGTGTGTATGTGCGTGTGCATGTGTGTGAGTGTGTGTGAGTGTGCGTGTGTGTGTGTGTCTATGCGTGTGTGTGTATGTATGTGTGTGTGTCTATGCGTGTATGTGTGTATGTGTGTGTGTGTGTCTATGCGTGTGTGTATGTGTGTATGTGTGTGTGCATGTGTGTGTGTATGTGTATGTG